>NC_068987.1:39346915-39350963 GCF_001194135.2 Octopus bimaculoides
CAATAAAATACAAAAGAATAACTAGTAAATGGTATAAAATAACTACGCATGTTTCTTGGCTATATTTTCAAATAGATAACTACTAAAACCAATTCAATTAATAATTCTATTAATAATCAAATCGATCTACAGTTAAATCTATTCAAAAATATAGTCACTCGTCAGGTCTAAAATAAAATAATAATAATAATTAAAAAATCAATGTACGTATTGTAACTTATACTAAATATCTAAATATCCCAAAAAAAAATATTTGTTCTAACAATAAATAAATAAATAATAGAAAAACATTTAATAATATTTCTTGAAATAAAAACACAGCTTATCTTATCGAAGAATTGCTGTAAACTAAAATTTTAAACGTATATTTTAAATGTAATACGTAGAACTTAGCGTTTATACGAAATATATCGCATGAAAATACGGCCTAAATATTATTTACGCCATATTTATACAATTTACTAGTTATTTATACCATTTACTAGTTATTCTTTTGCATTTTATTGATTTTTTGAAATAAGATTTTATATATTTATTTTCTGGAGAGTATGAATTAAATTCTTCTTTATTGAATTATCTAATAGTGTTTTTTTTTAAAATTATATACATATATTTTATATTGGGAAATTTGATTTAGTATTGCTAAATTGAATTTTTACCTGTAAGTTTAGGAATTTATTCCCGAATATTATTATTATTATATTTCTTTTTATAACTAACGTTTATCGATTGTATTTAACTCTCAATTTCGTTAGTTATGGAACTTACAGGTAAGACTGAACCGCTGTTTTGGAATTCATCTTTGAAGGATATTCCTATACCATCTAGAAAGGAATATATTTTGAAACTTATTAATAATATTAAAGATTTTATTAATAGGATTAAATGGAAAGCCTACTACAATAATTGTAATATATCTAATATTAACGATGTAGAGAATTCTAATTATATCAATTCAAAATTTAAATCTAGAAAGGAACCCCCGTATAATATGGATATACAGGTTTTAGAGGATAAGATTTGGAAGGTGGTGAAGAACATTAAATTTCATAAAATACTCAAACAGACATAATGAATATTTAAGAAATCTAGCTATTAGAATAAAAGAAACACATAATATGGAAGGAATTATAGTACAATCAGATAAAACTAGAAACTTGTATAAACTAGATGTTAAATTATATGATAACCTATTAGAGAAAGAAATAAACAAAAAATATAAAATTGTTCTAGAAAATACTCTTTATAATATAAATAAGAATTCCAAATTAATTATGGTAAAATATAGTTTAGATAATAAAACTGAACCTTACGTATCTATGCACCCTAGAATTACTTTAAAGACCATAAGGATAATTTTTATTCTGACCCAAAAGTTAGACTTATTTGTCCAAGTAAATCAGATCTAGATAAATTAAGTAAGATCATTTTAGATAAATATATTAAATTAAATGAAATTAATTACCTTAAACTTTGGAATAGTACTAATGATACTTTAAAATGGTTTAATGATATTAAAGATAAAAAAGATATAAATTCATACATATAGATATAGATAATTATTATTCTTCTATTAATGAGGTTGTACTCAATAAGGCCCTAATTTATGCAATTAATAAGGTAGGTATGACTTATGATGAAGTTAATGTAGTAAAAATGGCTAGGAAATCGTTGATTAGATATAATAATAAACTGTGGGCTATGAAGGATACTAGGGACTATTTTGATATACCTATGGAAGCACCCGATTCTGCACAGGCAACTGATTTAGTGGGTATTTATTTATTACCAGAACTTCAATTAGAAAAATTAAAGTTGGATGGGGCTTTGTATAGGGATGACCTTTTATTAACAATTAAGGATTGCACCAATAGAACATTAGAATTATAAAAGAAGAAACTTTATAGTTTTTTTTAAAGATATGGATTAAGCATAACTGCATATAATGAGAACTATAATGTTAAGTACTTAGATGCTAATTTGAATTTAATA
This sequence comes from Octopus bimaculoides, assembly GCF_001194135.2. Lineage (NCBI taxonomy): Eukaryota > Metazoa > Mollusca > Cephalopoda > Octopoda > Octopodidae > Octopus > Octopus bimaculoides. The sequence goes on from NC_068987.1 coordinate 39,348,908, forward strand.
ACAGGTAAGACCCAACCATTCCATAAAATTAATGAAAACATTTGATATATTAATGCTAATAGTAATCATCCACCCTCAATTAAGAAATTTTTGACAGATAATATCGGTAAAAGAATATCGTTGCTTTCTTCTGGTTTTGAGATTTTCCAAAAACACACATCTTATTATAATGAAGCCCTGCGGGAGACGGGATATAATAATAATATTAAATTCTTTAATAATTCTTAATATAATTATAATATAAAAGATTATATTCTCAATGATTCCTGTTTTTTATAATAATAAACCTAACATAAATAATTTTAAGTTTTATTTAGGTAATTATAGAATTAATAATAGGGATTATGATAATACAAAGCATAAATATAATAATAGTAGACTAAAAATAAGATTAAATTTAATTCTTTTATTGATAATAATAAATTTTTTAATATGAAAAATAAATGTAATAATATAAATAATAAGAACAAAATTTGTGTAATTATTCCTTATGGAGCTCAAGTTAAAGCAAAAATTATTAAAGAGATTTTAAATATAACTGAGGTATTCATTAGAGATAATAAAAAATATAATGATAAAAATATAATGATAATTTTGGAGTTGGTTACTCTACTACTAATGATGTTGGTAATATTATTTCTTCTTTTAATAAACCTAAACTGAATAAGTTTTACAAAAACAAATCAAGTAATTATTCCAATAATAATAATACAGACCAGAGCATAATTAATTGTACATGTAGAGATAAAAATAAATGTAAATTTAATAATAACTGTAATTTGGAGGATGTAGTATATAAATGTGTAATGATTTTGCTTGATATTAGTATGAATAGTTATGATTTAAATACTATTTACATAGGGTCGACTTCTAGCAAAATTAAATTACGTGTGGCTCAACATATGAATTCTTTTAAGAATAGAAATTTAATTAATTCTACTGGCCTTAGTAAATATATATGGGAACTAAAATCTAAAAATATCATGCACAACTTAAATTGGGAGATAGTTTGTAAGGCTAAATCTTATCGAATAGTTTAGTGCTTCTTGTTTATTATGTACTAATGAATTTAAGGATATATTAACTGATAATAAAAAATTGATTAATTCCCTAGATGAACGAAAAATTAAATGCAGACATAAGTTAAATTACTTATATAATAAGTTTAGTTCAGTTGTGTATTTATATGAACCCTAGTTTATATTACTAATTGTCCTAGTTATTATGATTTGTAGTAGTAAAATGTGTATAAATTAGCATGAAATTATAAAGGACATATTACATATTTAGAACATTAAACTAAGATGTTTATAAAATAATTAATTAATGGAAATAGATTGAATTATTGTAATTTAGGTTCATTTTGTATATAATATATAATGTATTGTACGTATTTTAGATTTAAGTTATTTAGACTTTAGTATTTTAAGTAAATGAAATACTACAGTTAATTTTTCCTTATTCTCACATCTAAAATACATTAAGTCATCTTAAGGGTTTAAATACATATTTCTATCTTATTATTCCATAATTTTTTATTTACGTTGTATTTTCACGCTATATATTTCGTATATACGCTAAGTTCTACGTATTACGTTTAAAACATACGTTTAAAATTTTAGTTTACAGCGTTTCTTCTATAAAGATAAGTTGTGTTTTTACTTTAAGAAATATTGTTAAATGTTTTTCGATTATTTATTTATTTATTGTTAGAACAAATATCTTTTAGATATTTAGTATAAGTTACAATACGTACATTGATTTATTATTATTATTTTTATTTTATTTTAGACCTGACGAGTGACTATATTTTTGAATAGATTTAACTGTAGACCGATTTGATTATTAATAGAATTATTAATTGAATTGGTTTTAGTAGTTATCTATTTGAAAATATAGCCACGAAACATGCGTAGTCACTTTATACCATTTACTAGTTATTCTTTTGTATTTTATTGATTTTTTGAATAAGTTTTTATGATATATTTATTTTCTGGAGGGTATGAATTAAATTCTTCTTCATTGAATTATTTAATAGTGTCTTTTCTTTAACTCA
>NC_068987.1:39351250-39353159 GCF_001194135.2 Octopus bimaculoides
GGCGGAAGATGGAATATACGAGAATTTATTTATCACGACTGTTGTTTCGACACATCTAGCATCAATCCCTCATGGGTGGGACACTCAACAATTGGTTCAGGAGCATCCGGCGGTTCAGATGTGTCTCGTCAGGTGATGAATAGATACAACTCGTTCAAATAACAGTTCTGCAATGTAACTTTTCGTTTTGTAGAAAGAAAAACAGCCAGACAGAGGGAAAATCAAATCAAAATAAGATCAAAAATAAAATCACAGATGGGAAAAAAGAGAAACGAACACGCAATACACCGAGAAAAATATAAAAAATAACCGTTAACAAATATGGATTATAATACCTCGGACAAGCTTCATGGCGCGAGTACACTCGCTCGCTCATACAAGCATACGCCCACGTGAGGCTTGGTGCACTCATGATCACAAAGCGAGTTAACTATCTAGTTGGTGTTTGTAAAAATGGGGAGGTTAAAAGTAAACTTAAGACATCCCTACCTTAACGTAAATTAAATTATGTTAACAGTTACTGAAATTTTATTCCCATTGCATTGTACGAAAGTACAATTATATGCGTGTAGGCATCTCGAGAGTCTTTCAGAAATTCTATTAATGATCTTCTTGTTAGTCCACAGAATAGACAGGGATTCCTTGGAGTAGTGACGGCATCTCCTGGAAATTATATTGTATGGTTTCGCGTGCCTTACTATGGACCAACCTATGCTGTACTTCATTTTATCCTCCTTCAGTCGCCATCCAAAATCTGCCAAAGATGTTGAATGTCTCTTATTGATTGTCTTACAGCTGGCGGCATGGCTACGATAACGATTCTTAAATGAATCAGCCGTCTGTCCAATGTAAAAATACGGCCCTCCCCTTGTGTGCACGGTGCATTTACATACAAGATTTGTATTCATACAGAGATTCATATAAGGACATTTTGATTCATTTCTGCATGAGTATTTATCGTATTTATTTGTATATAAGGCAATCCCGACTCCATTTACCGACGTTGTTACCGTGTTAGCTGTATCATAAGTATTTCTATTACTACAATATGGTCGTAATTGGTGTTTATTATTACGGTTTACATCTCCTTGGTTAGTATTTAGATGCAGATGTTCGCTAGATCCAATAGATGGGTTATTGAACCTTTGCCGCATTTTGCTATTGTTTATGCGATGCATAAGCTGCTCTAAATTAGCAGAGCGTAGGATACTTTCACGGTGTGCCGATTAAAAATAGCGTGATACCGATTAGATTTAGGAAAGCATTTGTCCAAAGCGGCAAAACATTTTCCAGCGATTTTGGTTAGAACATGCGAACCGAAAATCGGGATATCCTGATTCCTATATCTGTTGTTAGGCTTATTTGATCGAGTGAGTTGTACAGGATTGGAACATGCCGTTGGGTTATTATGTTGCGTGTGTCAAATGGTTTTCGTTGGTAGTGCATAGACATGATCAATTCTTCCTGGCCTCTATTCTTTATCTGAGTGACTTCTCAAACCGTGACGTTGTGTTGGTGTACAATATGTATTACAATTGGAGGAGTTACCAGTGTTGTGTATGTCTGCTTCTTGTATATACTGAATTTTTTCACGGTACCCAGCCCTAGCTAGAGCAGCATTATAATAAGTTGCATGTGATTCGAAAATTTTATTATTAGCGGATAATCTAGAAATTCTTGTTGAAATATTCTTAACCAATCCCCGTATTATCGAGGGTGGGTGGTTGGATGTTACGTTAATGTATTTAAAACATGATCATATATATATATATATATCTTAATATGAAACGAATGGTAGTCTTAAAATACAAAATTTTCTATCCACCAATGCGTTGTTGAGCACTCATTTTAATCGTTCGACATTTACGTATGTATGTATGTATGTACGTATGTATGTATGTATGTGTAT
>NC_068987.1:39355279-39363121 GCF_001194135.2 Octopus bimaculoides
CTTAACAGTCATGGCTGAAATCCAATTTTGAAAGTATTGTTCAAATTTTTTATTATTTTGGAATTAAGAAAGGTATCTAAAATAACTTCTTTTACACACACACACACCACACATATACACACACTCTATCTCTCTATCTATCTATCTAGGTAAAACTTCAATACGAATTATGTCATTTCTTGCTGTGTGCACGTGCAAAGTTACAGCTCAACTTCAATTGAAATGACCTTTTTTTATTTTGTAATTCGTGTTTGTGATGAGCGTAAGAGAAATATAGTTATATTACGGGTTCGAGTGTTGTAATGCAATGGTAAAGGAAACACAATTATGACATTACCTCATTTATTCGATATGACCACCTCTGTTTCGAATCGCAACCTTAAGTCTAGGGGCGAATGCTTCACACACGTCACGCAACAGTCCTTGCGGAATCGAAGCCCATTCCTGATGCAGTTTTGCCTTCAGACCGTCGAACGAAGCATGAGGAGTGCTCAAGACCCTCGTCTCCAAATTGGACCAAACAGCAAAATCTAACGGATTGAGATTGGGTCTTCTTAGGAACCATGCACCTTTGCCTAGGAACGACGGAATGTTTTTCTGAATCCAGTGTTGTGTCTATTTGGAGCTGTGGGATGGTGTCGATTCCTGCTGGAGGCTCCAAGATGCACCTTGAAAGTGCTCATTACCCCATGGAAGCAGTTCAGCTTCCAGAATGTCGCTAATATATCACTGAATGTTAATTTTAATACCCGAGGGCACAAAAACGAGGTGAGACCTTCCAGTAGCTGCCATAGCCACCTAAACCATGACTAATGGTGAATTTTGAGAAACATTTATGAAAATGTTCACATAAATATTGTATTAAAATAAGTTGTCTTTACAGACCATCTTTGCAATTATCTATATAATTGATAGCAAAGTTTGTATAAAATGGAATTAAATCCAGGCTTAGTCACAAATCGATCAAGCTAGTAAAGTTAAACATTTTTTAGGACAACATAGTGTCTCCATACATTCTAATGAAAAATTGAAAGAAAGAGATGTCATTCTCTTTCGGAAGAGAAATTATTTTTTGACGGTGGTGAGGTGGTGAGGAAAACATTTGTTTTATCATCACAATTGAAAAGATATTCCGAGGTGTTACATCACACAAGTCGATAATTTCTTTATATTTTTTCAATTTTCTGACTGTGTAAGGACCCCGCTTGGCCCTGCCGGTGATTCGAAACTGAATCCACTCACTTGTTGCTTGTCAAGAAATTCTCAAATCTCTTTGTTTTTGCATCTCCACAATGGATGATGTATAGCAAACACTTGACTTATGACACTTTCCACGTCATTCAGAGGTCAGTCCTTTGTTTTAGATGAGACCTACTTTTGAATGGCCACTATATAATAGAAAAATCCACTTTCGCTGACCTATTCGACTTTCTATTCGAAGAACATTTTCACAGATTCCGCCTGTAATCAACTGTTTTGTTTATTTCTGACTGCTTTTGGCTAATTTAAAACTTTTTCTTTTTGGTTCTTTAACTGTTTGGACTTTTTTCATATTCGATGGACTGTCCGAGATTCGAAATGCCGAACAATTTATCGAAAGATAATTTCGTGCAATATTTCAAGGATAATGGCATAACTGCGGAACATATGATTTGTACCTGCGGCAATGAAATGTGTATAACGCCTTCTCGGCGTGCAGGAGACGGGGGTGATACCGCAGGTGCAAAAAAATGGTATCAATCTGTACCAACACTTTCTTGGAAAAAAGCTTGCTATCTATCTACAAAATTTTTAATATCATTTTCGACTTTATTTTCGAAATACCGGTAACCAGTTCCATGTCAGCGAACAAAGTCAGCAAAATCACGGCAATACAGTGGTATGAATATTACCGAGAAATCTGCTCGCAAAAATTATTAAAAGATAAAAAAAAATAAATTGGGTGTCTCGAATCATGTAGTAGAAGTGGACGAAAGCTTAATGTTTAATAGAAAAAATGAAGTCGGATGTTTGGTGCAGTCATACTGGGTTGTTGGTTTCTATGACAACACCCAGAAGAAAGGATATCTGCAACATGATGAAGATAGAAAAGCAGAAACACTCGAGGTACTCATTATGGAAAACGTCGGACTAGGGTCTATAGTATTTACAGACCACTGGACTGGTTACCAAAATCTAAAAAAACTTGGATACATCCACTCAGAATTTTGTGGACCGAGAGAGTGGTGTATGTACGATTAGAGTGGAGGCGTACTGGAACAGAATTAAAAGAAGGCTGAAATATAAATTCGGGTCGAGTGGAAATCTGCGACGGTCGCACGTCGACGAGGCCATGTACATTTATAACTTGACGTGTGACCGAGCATGAGAGAATTATAAGACCTTCATAAAACACTTTGCAGAAATTTACCCACAATGATTTTTGAAAGGTATGTAAATGATAATTCTCATAACATATTTCTGTGTACTTTTTGGGGCATACCTACACAAGTGTGACTCCTTCGATTTTCTTTCCTCACAACTGTCTGAAAAATGGAAAACGATGGAATGCGCATTGTACACCCCAACCCAAAAAATTTCATTAAAAGACATCCATTTCTCTGTGATCTTTCGGTATACCCCTCAGTACTGTCAAAATTCGATCATATGGGACCATATGCTTGTTCGTTAATTTCTGTAAATTTTTTTATTTATTTACTTTTCGCGTACCGTATTCAACTCTATGTATTAGTAGTCAGTCATACACACACACAAGCACACACATACACCCATTATCTTTCATATACACGTGCATACATAAATACGTATGAATACGTCATTTTTGTGTGTATACGTGCATAGATAGCTTGACACACGGGCAAATACATAAAAATATACAATCGTATGATACACACACACACACACACACACACATACACACACACACACACACACATATGTATATATACATATACATACACATACTATCAGAGGCACCCTGAGTTACCCAGGAATGAAATTGTTTCTTATATATTGGAAGAAAAAAGCAAAATATGTTGTGTAGAAATTTATTATTCTAAATTCAATTTTATCTTTCAATTGGGAAATCAATTCTGAATTCATAATACAAAATAATAATAATAATAATAATAATAATAATAATAATAATAATAATAATAATAAACGAAAATACAAAATTTATGAAGGGAGATAAATTCTATCACATATTGAAGGAAATTACATAAGAGCTTCTGGGTAACAACAATGTTTTCTGCTTTGGAGCATAGAAAAATAAGTCTTGCAAACCATCAACCCTAGAACAATCAACATAAAGATGACCATGAGAAAAGCAAGGCCCAGTTAAGTACAAGCCAGTAGACATTGCGAAGCAAAGTTGCACTGGTAATTATGTTCCTTTGAACTCAAATGGCATGTCTGTTGGTTTGATTGGAATTCTTGGAATGAAAACCTCTTCCCCAGAAGCACATCCAGTGAGGATAGTAGTTTCTACCACACTAGGTGATAATGTCTTCACAATCAACCTTGTCCCATTGCATAATTTAGGAAGATCTAAATTTCTTAGAAGCATTATTAGGACTCCTATCTTCACAAAAGTTTATGTGGAGGAGTTCCAGGTGGCTCAAAAGAATTAAGGAACTCTGTTGGGCAATGGACAGCTTGATTTTGATCAAGGACTGAATCAACTGATTTGTACTCCTTAATGACTGTTGCAATCTTATTAATTAGTTCATGGTTAATACTGTTTCATTTTTTGGAGCAAGAATTGCCCTTTCACACAACCATTTATGTGAATTATAATCATTAATTAAGTCTGGAAATACACTGTTCTTCAATTCAGCTGGGGAATTCACCAAGATAGCAATACGAGCCAAATTGATATGACCATTCCCATCAAATGGTACTTTTCTATTTCCTAATTGGAAGAGCTAGGTTGAAAACTGTTCTGCACATTGGTCCCCATGTAATAAAGCTCGCACGTTAGTATTGAAGGAGAATTTCTGTACTTTATTCCATAGGTTTGAAGACTTAATGTGTGCTTTTATTTCATCAGATCTTGTTCGTCTCGGAATAACTGGTAATGTCTGTCTGAAGTCTCCTGAAAAAACTAATGTAACTCCTCTCATAGATATATTGTTGCCTCTTATGTCCTGTAAGGTTTTATCAAGAGCTTCCATTGCACCTCTATGTGACATGGTGCATTCATTCCAAATGACCAGGTGGCATTGGCGCAACACTTCTGCTGAACCTGAACTTTTGCTTGTGTTACAAATTAGACTGTCATTTGTGTCCAGGTTTAGCGGTAATTTAAAAGCGGAATGAGCTGTTCGTCCTCCTGGGAGAATAGTGGAAGCAATGCCAGACGATGCTACAGCAACTGCCATTTTTTTCTTTTGTTGCTTTACCTTGAAGAGAAGCAATGTTGTTACAAATGTTTTACCTGTGCCACCAGGTGCACCAAGAAAGAAAATTCCTCCGTTTTTTTCTCTGACTGACGAAATAATTTTATGATAGCAATTTCGTTGCTCTGGAAGAAGTTTAGGTTCATGTTCATTCACAAATGCAGCCAATTCTGTGATGTCATAATTTGTCTCTCTTGCTCTGTCTATCGAAGTTAAATCACTAACTATACGGTTTGTTTTTGGCAGTCCAGAGCCAGACTCTTGCAAATTTTTGCTCCCATGGCCAAAACTTCATCATCAATTTCAATCAGTGCTTGGTTAAAAATTGTCTCAGAGAACTGAATATTGCTATCTGGTTTTGCCTGTTGAACTGCATACTCAGTGCTCAGCATGTCCTCACGATGTTTCATCCAAAGCTGTAGGGCACTGCCAAGTTGACACATGTTCAGTATAATTGAAAAAAGATTATGGAGTTTCCTTGGAGAAACTGATACTAATGCTTCAGTCAATGCAAGGTCTCAATGCTCATCATTTTCTAAAAAGACCTTGTTGATAGCATGCTTCCCTATAAGTTTCACGCACATGACCTTTTACCCTCCTCAAATCTTGGAATGATTTGGGACCACGTACTTCATGGAAAAGGAGCCGTAAGTAGTAGCATTCTGCTTGACTTGGGTGGACACAGCCTATTTGGTACTGATGCATCTTCCTTTGCAATACTGCGCAACTTCGTCATTTTTATTTATCTGCTGACTGCCATTCTGCATAAGAGTGTATATTGCAGCATCTAAACCTTTGTTTATATATTTGCAAGCACACTTAACAGAGATAACAGAGTTGAAGAAGTCAACAGTGACTCTGGCTACTTGTATTCGTCTTTGCTTCACGGTAGAATACTGATCATCTACACTTTAGGAAACTATTTTGAAAATTAAAATGGGGATTAAATGAAAAAATGAGTTACGTGAATATCTTCACAACAGTGATTGAAATAAATGGTGATTGTGGAACGCCGCACACGCACCCCACCCCCCACAGACACTGTATCAAACATCAGATGAAATAGTGGTGTATGTGTGTGAGAGAGAGTGAAGAGGTGTGCTGTCATGTATACGTCATGCATAAATAAAGATGCATGCATCTTTTTTGCATGTGTGTGTGAGAGAGAGAGTAAGTGCCACTTAGACATCACTCACTCTCTCTCTCTCTCTCTCTCTCTCTCTCTCTCTCTCTCTCTCTCTCTCTCTCTCTCTCTCTCTCTCTCTCTCTCTCTCTCTCTCTCTCTCTCTCACACACACACACACACACACATACGTACAAGAAAGATGTATGCATATGTATTTATGTTTGTACATATACATGACAGCACACCTCTTCACTTTCTCTCTCTTTCTCTCACACACACATACATAAATTTATACAAATGTACATACAAAAAAACACGTGTGCGTGTGTGACTGACTACCAATACATAGAGCTGAACACAGCACGCAAAAAGTAAATAAATAAAAAAAAAACTTTTTGCAGAAATTAACGAAGTGTGCGGGTTCAAGCGAAATTTGTAAACTTAGTAAATATTTCTTCCAGTAATTTATCATAGTTGTTTGCAAATAGCAAATTAAAACTTGAAATGAAAACATTAAAATAGAGAGTGAGAGGTTTCGCAAATGAGAGCGGAAAATTTCGCCGTTGCTACGTCAATACTGGAAGTTAACATTCAGAAACCTTTTTCAGGAAGTGAATCACACATATAAAGCAATATTATTTATTTTTAATAAAAAATAATCGGAAGAGCTTATTATGTATCCGAGGTCAAATTATTCATGCATCCCACGTATGGAAGCAATTCGTGTCAAAAGCGAATACACACACACACACACACACACAAACGCACACACACACACACAAACGCACACACACATAGATAAATGTATACAAACATACATACAAAAAACACGTGTTCATATGTGACTGACTACAAATACATAGAGCTGAACACGGAATGCGAAAAAAACATAAATGAAAATTATTTACGAAATTAACGAACAATAATCCTTTCTACAAAAGGCACAAAGCCTGAACTTTCGGAGGAGGGGACTAGTCAATTACATCGACCCCGGTGTTTCACTGGTACTTGTTTTATCGACCCTGAAAGGATGAAAGGCAAGTCGACCTCGGCGGAATTTGAACTCAGAATGTAGCGGCGGACGAAATACCACTAGGCATTTCGCCCGGAGTGCTAACGATTCTGCCAGCTCGCCGCCTTCAAATTAACGAACAATAATGACAAGTCCGTGGGTGAAAAGGAAGGATGGCCCATTTTCTATGTTATGAAGAGGGATACTTATGAAGGTATACCATTTTTTGATGGTAAATAAGTCTAAATACTTTTTCCTTAATTTTGCAGGCAATATCTCCCGCTCCACTTGATTGCTTCAGGTGTTTTCTGCCTTTCTATCAACACCAAAATTAATTTCTCTTCCAAAGAGAGAATGACATCTCTTTCTTTCAATTTTTCATTAGAATGTATGGAGACACTATGTTGTCTCAAAAATCTTAAAACTTTACTAACTTGATCGATCTGTGACAAAACCTGGATTTAATTCCATTTTATACAAAACTTTGCTATCAGTTATATATATAATTGCAAACATGGTCTTTAAAGATAACTTATTTTAAAACAATATTTATGTGTACATTTTCATGAATGTTTCTCTTGTGTGATCACCCCTACAAATACGCGGACACAGCTCTTGGAGGCTTAACAATCATGGCTGAAGTCCAATTTTGAAAGTATTGTTCAAGTTTCTCTTATTTTGGAATTAAGAAAGGCATCGAAAAATAACAATAACTTACAGTTCTATACTTAAGAGATGAGGAATTATGTACATTATTTACATTATTTACATTCGACGGATATTTGTCCTCATCTTGTTTGTTGTTAACACAACGTTTCGGCTGATATGCGCCTCCAGCCTTCTTCAGGTGTCTTGGAGAAATTTCGAACCTGGGTTCTCATTCCTAAGGTATTTTTCGATGTTATCATTATTATTATTATTATTATTATTATTATTATTATTATTATTATTTATTGCCTTTGCACAGCTTCTAACGCTGGAGATGTACTACAGTGTCAGCTGTTCACTACCAGTGAACTAAGGTAACAATCTTATTTTTCGAGCACCTTTCGGAGTATTCGAGCGGTTCCAAGCAGTGCTGTTTTTTGCAAGTGCTTCACTCTTATTGCAGCCCCTATTTGTTCCACGTACTTCTCGAGATTTTTGCTCACTGTTCCCAGGGCTCTGACAATTATTGGTACTACTGCTACAACTGCTTAACTTTCCAAGCTAACCTGTCATATCTCTCGACTTTTCTTTCTTCCTTATCGCATACCTTGTTGTCAGCTGGGCATGCTATATCTTTGATCCAGCATAGTTTGTTT
>NC_068987.1:39364950-39372355 GCF_001194135.2 Octopus bimaculoides
TAAAAGGAGAAAGGGCTCTATACCCCTTTCTTATTTTTTCTGACCAGGCTCCCGTGGTTTTATGGGTTTTTCCACGTGTAACCTTTCCTTATTCGAAGCGCCTCCCCCTTTGGGAGTTCTATTTATTTATTTATCTATTTATTTATTTATTTATTTATTTATTATATCTTTCTCCGTTTTCTTCCTCTGTTTAGACGAACTTGCCTACCTTTTCCGACAAAACCTTTTGTAACCTTCGTCCTGTCTTTGTCGTTAGATGTTTTTAATTGATATTAGCCCTTGTGGCCAATAAAACGAATTTATTATTATTATTATTATTATTATTATTATTATTATTATTATTATTGTTGTTGTTGTTGTTGTTGTTGTTGTTGTTGTTTAGGTTAAGAGCGGTTAAGAGCGCGGGCTACTAACCTCAAGATTCCGAATTCGAAGTAGTGACCTGAACAATAATGATAATAATGATAATAATAATAATAATAATAATAATAATAATAATAATAACAACAACAACATCGAAAAATACCTTAGGAATGAGAACCCAAGTTCGAAATTTCCCCAAGACACCTGAAGAAGGCTGGAGGGTATATCAGCCGAAACATTGTGTTAACAACAAACAAGATGAGGACAAATATCCATCCAATGTACATAATGTAAATAATGTAAAAATAACTTCTTTTGCTACAAAACTTCCATGTATGTTTCTGTTGCGCGCGCGTGCACACACACACACGCATACACACACACACACATAGACACACACCCTAGGTAAAACTTCAGTACAAATTATGTCATTTCTTGCTGTGTGCATGCACAAAATTACAGTGCAACTTCAATTGAAATAACTTTTTTTATTTTGTAATTCGTGTTTGTGATGAGTGTATTTAAAAAATTGATCTTCAATATAAACTAAATTAAGATTCACTGACAAAATGTGATAAAACTGAAATTGGTGTAGAATTATCATAAATGTCAGACTTACTCCCCAATGCCTTCCATATATGATTAATTTAAACTAAAATTGTCTCCCTTACCTTTTTTGACTAGAATTAATCATTCACACAATGATTAATTTCATCATTATATATTTGATAAATATGAAATATGTTAACACCCACTTCAGTATTTTTACTTAATCATTTTTTAAATTATCAACCTATCCAATGTTTATATCTAAAACCCTTTATATCCCTCTAACCATTCTAAGATTTGTAGTTACAGTTAGACTAAGCTTCCCTAATGAGGTGTAATGTCTGGATCAGCAATTAGTTTTCAAACTTTTTTGTCGTGACCCATTTTATTTATCTCACAACCCATTGAAGGGTCAGGACCCACAGTTTGAAAAATGCTAGTTATATTCTGCACTTTGCACCCACTTGCATTTTTTCTTTCCTTCTTTTTTGTTGCGACCCATGTTATTTATCTTGTGACCCATTGAAGGGCCAGGACCCACAGTTTGAAAAATGCTGAGTTAGACTAAGCTTGTATGATTAGGTCTGATAAGACTGAAAATCACCTGGATCAGACTCTCTACTTATGGCTTTCTGAATTCAATCAATTTTTTTTTTTTTTTTTTTTACCAGAATTAGTCATTTAAAGAATAATTTGTTATCATTACTAAGGATGTAAATTAATTAAAATTGCTTACTGCATCAAGTAGGTGAGTGCCTGGCTTGACACGTAAAATACACCATTTCGAGCGCGGCCGTTGATTGTTAAGAACGTCGCATCCTTGGCACTTGTGCCAGTGGCACGTGAAAAGACATTCAAGCAAGATTATTGCCAGTGCCGATGGACTGGATCCTGTGCAGGTGACACGTAAAATACACCATTTCGAGCGTCGCCGTTGCCAGTAAGACATTCGAGCGAGATCGTTGCCAGTGCTGATGGACTGGCTCCTGTGCAGGTGGCACGTAAAATACACCATTTCGAGCATGGCCGTCGCCGGTACTGCTTGACTGGCCTTCGTGCTGGTGGCACGTAAAAGCATCCACTACACTCTTGGAGTGGTTGGCGTTAGGAAGGGCATCCAGCTGTAGAAACTCTGCCAAATCAGATTGGAGCCTGGTGTCGCCTCCTGGTCCACCAGTCCTTAGTCAAATCATCCAACCTATGCTAGCATGGAAAGTGGACATTAAACGACGATGATGATGATGATAGGCAACTGCCCAGTTTATAGAATAGGAAGTTGGCATTATGAAGATGTTTTATGCCTGTCATTTGAAAGAAAAATTGATATTAAATCATCTAGTGGAGGATTGGCAAAATCGTTACAACATTGGAAAACATGCCTTATGGTACGTGTTCTGGTTTTTTACATTCTGAGTTCAAATCCCACCTTTCATTGCTTTGTGTTCAATAATAAAAAGCACTCCTCAAGTACTCGGGGAGATGGTATGAACTAACTTTCCCCACAAAATTGTTAGAAATGATTATTAAATTTTCAAGTGTGGGTAAATGGCAGAAACTGTGTGTATTGACTGAACAGGATGCATTTTGCTATTTAGTTTTATCTATTCATGTTCTGAGTTCAAACCCAACCTTATCATCTTTCTGAAGGTCAATAAAATGAAGTATGAGTTTAGTACTGGAATCGATGTATATTGACTGTTCTCTCCCACAAAATTTGTGTTTTTTTTTATCTTTGTTAGAAATCAGTATCATTAACTCTTAAGTAATCTGTATTAACTTTCCCCTACCCTAGTAAGTGTCTGTCAAAGTTAGGAGTGCCATGGCATCTGTAGGTAGTAATAGAATTCATTATATCATTCAAGTGAAATAATGAATTCTATCACTAACCATTTCTAACATAAGCACAAGGCCACAAATTTTGAGGAAGGATTCATCAATTAATTCCATTAATCCTTCCCTGGTTCTTGATTGCTGCTCTATTTATCAATCCCTGTAGGAAGAAAGGCAATGCTGACCTTGGCAGCATATGGACTTAAGAAGTAGAAAGCCTGAACAAAAACTGTTTTGACTGAGGCTCTAATGATTCTGCCAATCCAAAACTTTTGACATAGACATAAGGTGATAGATTTGGGAAAGGTCAATCAATTAAATCAATCCACTATTTGACTGGTCCTTTTTTTTTATTGATCTCCAGAAAGAAAAGGCAAAGTTGACCTTGGCAGGATTTGAAGTCAACATAATGAGCCAGAACAAATATTGCAAGGCTCCAACATTGCTGTTAGTCTACAAGGCTTTGCTTTGCTCATAAAAATAATGATTTCTTGTCTTAAAGTGAAAGAAAACTTTATAATTTCTTTATTACAATAAAATTTTATGTATTGTTTAATAATATTTGATAAGGTTTACATATCTTCTTTGTTTCACTTTCAGAGATGTTGACCAAAAGACTGGATACATCACAAAAACCATCTTATGTATGCCTATATTCATCCGAGGAAAGTGAGTTAATCAGCTTTTATAGTCTTTAAGAATGGTTTTGACCAGAGACAGAAGGCCGCAGATGTACTCATAATTTTGTTGAAGTCAGGTGGCTTTAAGTTATTGATCTTTAAATAATTAGAGGACCTACTACTTTAGCTGTTGTCATTATTGTTATTGAACTTCAGGTCAATCCTGTACAGGCAAACATATGACCAAACTTATTTCACTCATGTTCACCCTATTTTTCAAACTGTTATTTTTAGCAGATTGAGTGACTACATTTGTGAATTAGCTGCATAAGACTGAGTTACAAGTTATCCAACATCAGCTGAAGTTTTGGTAGTTTGTAGCCTGTCACAGTGTGTTCAAGGCCAAGACAATCTGTCTGTAAGCAAATGCCTCAGGCTGGGGTAGTTTCACCTCTGCAAGCAGTTGTAGCACTGTCAATTTGACAAGTGCAAAGTTCATTTCCTTGTGATATATGCAACAGGTTAGTGTCCTATCCACATGCACATCAGCTCAAACTAGAATTAAGATTCTGACTCAAGGAAACCTTGAGGTTTTGTGAAAGATTCAATTCTAATTGGTGTGTTTGTATTTTACCATTTATCTTTTTTTTTATGGGTAAACCTTCCTGCACAAAGGAGTGTTTACTATAGTGAGTAAACACTCAAGTAATTACTCACTCCTCTATCTACATAAGAAAGAAATGAAATACTCACATTTTCTTCAGTTGTTCTGCTAAAAAGAAAATGAAAACTTGCTTACAAGTAAAAAATGTACTATATTCACTATCCTGTTTGAGTAAATGAGAACAGCAGAACTTATAAAGGAGGGTTTCTATGGGTTGCTTGTCCTGCTACAAATGACAGCCAAATCTCCATTAAAAAAAGGAAGGACACAATGCATAAGATCACACTAGATACAGTACTTTTATTTTCTGAATGAAAGAAAGGATAGTTATGCCTTTGATCATTTACCTGCTCGATAATGGCTGACTTAGAGTTAAAGAACAACAGTAACAACTATCTTAACTGATGGTTTGCCCATTGGTCAAACATGTACAAGTCTTAACAGATACTTCACAATGCATCTGAAGCACAGACTAAATAAAAGTTTATTCAACATATGAATATTCCACTGTATACATATTTATTCATAACCCACTGTATATTTGTGGTCTAGTTATTTACACACACATTATATAAATACAAATACATACATACATACATACATACATACATACATACATTAAGGCAATGGTTGATACTCCTCACTTGGGTGTAACATGACTCAATTAACATTTCATAGCTCTCTACATTATAGGTGTTTGCTTCAACGGTATATCTTGTGTCCACTATATATCTATCTCATGTTTTGTTGATTATGCATAACTATTCTATTTATTTTCATTTCCTAGAGTTATCGGTGTTGTCCAAATGGTAAATAAATTAAATGGAGTTTTTACCAAAGATGATGAAGAAGCTTTTGAAGCATTTGCAGTTTACTGTGGCCTTGCTCTGCACCATGCAAAGGTAAAAATAACAACAACTTTAACTGAGAAAGAGTTTTATTAACCTAGGAACTTATAAATGTGTATTAGTGGAGGATAATAACATGTTAAATGACATAATTGATACATATGATGAGTGCTCAGGTTGAATATGTGCCTAAACTCCAGCATTAAGGAAAGGATGTGATACTTGCATAAATGAAGATTGGCTACAGGCAATGTATCAGTTGAGTTTGTTTAGGTATAACAGAACAAAAGCAGTCAATAGTTTATAAAATATTTATGCTTATATAATACATAGAAGAGAAACCTACAATATACCTAGAAATATTATACTCCTACCTACATTTCTTGACACTCTTGTTAAATATATAGATATTAAATATTGACATTTACAATATATTTGGTCATCCCATAAATAATGTGGGTTTTTTTTCAGTAGCATGAACTAAAAGTCGGAGGGGGACAGGATAAACTACCATCAATTTGCAATAAAAGCAGGTAGTTTACCTTGTACTTATTCCTAGTGCAAATTTTGAAAAGTGCAGTTCGATTTTAACAGTTATTTTTTCAAAGCTATAATGCAAGTGGCAAAGGATCATATTTGGCATATTTTGCTTTATGATTTCAATAAAGGCAACAATGCAACAGAAAGTGTGAGGAATATTAATGCAGCATATGGGGATCAGACAATAAGCGTAAGCCAGTGTCAACTGTGGTTTCAATTCTGGGGCAGAATTACAGCCTAGAAAATGAGCCTTCTCCTGCAAGATCTGTAGAGATCAATGAAGATGCCCTCCAAACCCTGGTGGAACAAAATCCCATCGTAACTCTAGAGAAACTAACAGAGAAGCTTGAATTCGGTCAGTCAACCATTCATCAACACCTGCATGCCATTGGAAAAGTCAGCAAATTGGATCAGTGGGTTCCTCACAAACTTTCCGAGTCTAATCAAGTGCAGGGAGTGAATGTGTACTCTTCTTTGCTGTCACATCTCATGAATAAACTCTTTTTGGACAAATAGTGACTGGTGATGAGAAATAGGTTCTCTATAAAAATGTCAAGCACTGAAGACAGTGGGTAGGGAAAGGGGAAACACCAGCACCGCAGGCTAAAGAAGGTCTTCATCCACGTAAGGTGTTGTTATTTATTTGGTGGGATATGAAGGGTTTAGTCTACTTTGAACTTTTAAACCCAAACCAAATGATAAAAAAGGAGATCTACTGCGAGCAGCTTAAGTGGTTTAAGTCAGCACTAGAAGAAAAATGACCATCTTTGCTTTCAAGACAAAAGGAGTTATTCCATCAGTCTAATGCTCACCCACATACAGCAAGGATGACATTCCAAAGGCTGGAGCAGTTTAAATGGGAAATGATGCACCATTCACCATATTCGTTGGACATTGCTCTATCTGATTATCATTTATTCTGCAGTCTTCAAAATCATTTGGACTGGGAAAATATGAATTCTGTAGATGAAGTCAGAAGAGTAAAGGAGGAGTATTTTTCATCACGGAGAAGTGAATTTTGGAAGAGAGGCATTGCAAGTCTAACAGATAGATGGAAGAGCCTTGTAGCAAATGAAGGGGAGAATATTTTAGATCAAAAAAGAACTTTGTTTATCTTAATTTTGAAAAATAGAAGAAGTATAAAAAACCACATTATTTATGGGATGACCCAATATATATATGTATGTAAACGTATATATAGATGTGTGTGTGTGTGTGTGTGTGTATGTACGTATGTGTGTGTATCTATAATAAATTAAAAGTTAACTTGAATCTTGTTTGCTTGCAATGTTACCCAACCAAACTGGCACATAATCGGGAAATACTATGAATTAATATTTCCCTAAAATGTAAATACGAACGGAATAAAACAAATTTTGTGTAAATTGGATAAGTGGTTAGGGAGATATTAGGGTATTCGGGATATAAATATCGAAAATGGTGCATAATGGGAAAATTCTCCGAAATTAACTTAATCCTGAAAGGCAAGTAACTCATACCTTTCAGCTAAAGACAGTAACTTGACAACGAAAAAATACGATTTGTTTTTTTTTTATTTAAGTATAATTAACATTTTTTTATTTTAAAAACAAACTATGTTTTAATTAAGCTTAAATGACAGGTCAATTCGGGGAATTTCATAGTAACAATCTCATGCAATGAAGTTATAAAAATATTTCCTTGTTCTGTACTTTACCAAATGTAATAACTTGTCCTGAACGTTTTCAAGTGTAATAACCTGTCCTGTACTTTTCCAGGTTTATAATCTTAAGAATATTATTTCACTTGCTCGCATTTTTCTATGTAATACTAATATGGATATTCAATTTTGTTTAGTTGTATGTAAAAAAAATATAGGAGGGGAGAGGATTATGTAAACGGAGAATGATTTTGGAGTATACAGAAGCTGTGTGATTTTGAAGTACACAGGTGATTCTTTTATTCTTTTATTTGTTTCAGTCATTTGACTGCAGCCACGCTGGAGCACCTTT
>NC_068987.1:39372842-39377025 GCF_001194135.2 Octopus bimaculoides
TATATACGACGGGCTTCCTTCAGTTTCCGTCTACCAAATCCACTCACAAGGCTTTGGTTGGCCCGAGGCTATAGTAGAAGACATTTGCCCAAGGTGCCACTCAAGGGGACTGAACCCGGAACCATGTGGTTAGTAAGCAAGCTACTTACCACACAGCCACTCCTGCACCTGTACGTACACATTAATTTAAATTGTGTAGATCATTTCTATCATCATCATCGTTTAATGGCTGGCATGGGTCGGACGGTTTGACTAAGGACTGGCAAGCCAAGAGGCTACACCAGGCTCCAGTCTGATCTGGCAAGGTTTCTACAGCTGGATGCCCTTCCTAACACCAACCACTCCGAGAGTATAGTGGATGCTTTTATGTACCACCGGCATAGAGGCCAGTCAGGCAGCACTGGCATCGACCACGCTTCAATGGTGCTTTTTACGTGCCACCGGCAAGAGAGCCTGTCAGGAGGCATTGACATCGACCACGCTGGAACGGTGCTTTTTACATGCCACCAGCACTGGCATCGGCCATGCTTGAATGGTGCTATTTACGTGACACTAGTACGGGTACCAGTCAGGTAGCACTTGCATTGGCCATGACTACGATTTCACTTGACTCAACAGATCTTCTCAAGTACAGCACATTGCCCGACAATTGAAGGTTACTTTTAAATGAGCCTGTTATGCAACACTGGCATCGGCTATGGCTACAATCTCACTTGGTTTGCTGGGTTTTCTCAAGCACAGCATATCTCCAACAGTCTCGGTCGCTTGTCATTGCCCCTGTGAGGCCCAACGTGCGACGGTCATGCTTCACCACCTCATCCCATATCGTCTTCGTGGGTTTTTCTCTTCCATAGGTTCCCTTCACTGTTTGGGTGTGACACTTCTTCACACAGCTGTCCTCATCCATACACAACACATGACCATACCAGCACAGTTGTCTCTCTTGCTCACCACATTTGATGCTTCTTTTGTAGAACTTTTCTCTCAGAGTGCTTACACTTTGTCGTGCATGCACACTGACATTATACATTCAGCAGAGCATACTAGTTTCATATCTTTCAAGCCTATGCATGTCCTCAGCAGTCACAGCCCATGTTTCACTGCCGTATAGCACGGCTGTTCATGCACATGCATCATACAGTCTACATTTCACTCTGAGCGAGAGGCCCTTTGTTACCAGCAAAAGTAGGAGTTCTCTGAACTTTGCCCAGGCTATTCTTATTTTAGCAGCTACACTACTGACTTGGTCACCTAGGTAACGGAAGCTATAAACTACTTCTAGTTTTTTTCCCCCTAGCATGTGATAGAATCTGTTTTCTGTACATCTTCAGTGTTTATTGCCCTTGTGCATCTGCCACGCACAAAAACTTCCCAGTTAACCTTCCTTTGATATTGCTGCACCTCTTATGTGTCCATAGCTTACACTGGGTACATCTTATGGAGTTTTGACCTATGCCTTTTCTACAGAATGAGCAGGGTCATCTACGTCAAGGGATCTGTGATTTGTCTGCCTTCCTACTTACTAAGACTTTGATTTTTGCTAGTTTGACTCTAAGGCCCTTCAGTTCTAGACTTTGGTTCCACACCTGAAACATCTTCTCTAGTTCTGGTAGTAACTCAGCTATTAGAGCAAGGTCATCAGCATAGAGGAGCTCCCAGGGACATCTTGTCTTGAATTCGTCTGTTATTACATGGAGGACTGTGATGAATAAAAGGGGGCTGAGAACTGATCCTTGGTGAACCTTTACTTCTACCCAGAATTCTTTACTATACTCGTTGCTAATCCTCACCTTACTGACAGCATCTCTGTAAATGGCTTGTACACCTCTCACCAACCTCTTATCTATACCTAGTTTCCACATTGAGCACCAGATAAGGGATCGGGGGAACCCTGTCAAAGGCTTTATCCATGTCAACAAAAGCCAAGTACAGAGGTTTATCTTTGGCTAGGAATTTCTCCTGCAGCTGTCTTACCAGAAATATAGCATCAGTGGTGCTTCTCCCTGGCACAAACCCACTCTGAATCTCATCTGAACTAACTTTCTCCCTAATTAGTTGACTTTCATCACCTAATCTAACAATTTGATACCGCTGTAATTATTCTTATGTAATGCGTCACCTTTACCTTTGTAGCTGTTGACTATGGTGCTGCTACACCAGTCATTGGGTATGACTCCTTCATGTATCACCTGGTTGACTATATGGGTGACTAGACTATAGTCTTCACCGCTGGATATTTTAAGCATCTCAGCAGTGATTCCTGATGGACCAGGTGCTTTCTCTGTCTTCATACTCTTAGTTGCTTTATCTACCAAGGTACTGTCAATTTGAATAGCTGGTCGCTCTGTTGGATCGACATTTGGCAAACTCTTTTTCCCATTCATTCTCTTCATTTAACAACCTTTCATAGTGGCATCTCTAAATCTCTCTCATTGCAGCGTCATTAAATGTAAGTGAGCCATCATCCATGTGGACACATTTCTCTCCTATGACATCATGATTCTCTCTCACACACTGTCCTACAATACGAAACACTTAAAGACTCTTGTCCTCACGACACAGAACATTGGCAAATTTTTTCTTATCTGCTTCCCCTCTGGCTAAATAAACCTGTCTTCTACCTTCCCCTCTAAGTAAATTTGTTTCATAGTTTCCTTTCTGCAATCTGATACAGTTCCCTGCTACCACCACACTTCCAATCCTTCCATGTCTGTTTCTTTTCCCTAATGGCCCTGTGAACTCCATTGTTCCACCACCATGTTACCTTAGATTGAGTGGGGACTTTGCACCAGCCACAGATCTGGTCAGTAGCCCTCAACAGGTTGTCCTCTGATCAGTAGCCCTCAGCAGGTTGTCCCGTAGGAACCTACAGTTGCTCTCCACATCATGTGATGCTATATCCTCCACTTTTTAGTCAAAAGCTTCGAGTAATATGTCTCTAAATCTCTGTCCATTCAGAGGATCCTTAAGCTTCCAGACCCTTCTTTTCCACACTGGTCTTTTTCTAGGCAGCCATTTAGCCCTCATCCTGAAGTTTCTAACTACTAACCTATATTGTGGGGTGACCCCTGGATGTTGTCCAACATGCCTGTTGAAGTCGCCAGCCACAAAGAGGAGTTCCCTGTCATTCATCGACGAGGTAGCATGCAAGAGGGTGTCATAAAATTGGTCTTTCTGTTCATTAGGTAGCCCTAGCTGAAGAGCATAAGCCGAGACTAGTGGAGCATAGGCTTAGACTAGTGCTGCAACACTAGTCTAAGCTTAAGTATTCTATCACAGGCTCTGACTACCTCTATTACCTTATCAGCCCATTTCTCCACAAGGAGTTTACTCACACCCCCAACTGCATCAGTGTTCCCAACCCAGAAACTCTTATACTTATGTTCTTTGCCTGCAAGGAACCTAGCAGAACTTCCTCTCCACCATACTTCTTGGATGCAGCACAAATCTACATGTCTTTGTTCAAGCATCTCAGCAATCTCACTAGACCTACCTCTCAATGTGCCAGCATTAAGTGTGCCAACTCTGAGGGTGTGGAAGGTGTGGGCCAGCGAGACCCTAGGATGGGGGACAACAGTATTATGCATCTGAAAAGAAAGCTCGCATTAGGCAGATCTCGTAAACATACAAATAGCCTTCAACCGGCACATACTACACTATCATTTTATTCACTACATAATCACTATGTTCAACAAGAGATAGACACTAAGTAAGGATGGAGGGGGAAGCCTTCTGTATAGTAAGCCATTAGAGGTGCTGAGGAGAAAGACATCCGGTACACACACACACGGAGGTGAATTAGCTGAGTTCCTTTTAAGTGTTGGGCTTCATGGAGGCAAGGTGACTGAGTTACTTTCAAGCGTTGGGTCTCATAGAGGCAATGACCAAGACCTTTGGTATTATATCGTGCTTGAGAAGAAGACCCATCAAATCGAGCAAAATCACAGTCGGGGCAGGTACCGGTGTCATGCAAATTGGCACCCTGGTGTCACACAAATGGTACGTAAAAGCACCCATTACACTCTCAGAGTTTCGAAGGGCATCCAGCTGTAGAAAACCATGCCAAATCAGACTGCAGTCTGGTGCAGCCTTTCAGTATGGCAGCCCGGTTAAACCATATAGTCCAAGCCAGCATAGACAATGGACGTTAAATGATGATGATACATATATATATATATATATA
>NC_068987.1:39377254-39379955 GCF_001194135.2 Octopus bimaculoides
ACACACACACACACACACACACACACACACATACATACATACATACATACATACATACATACATATATGTTCAAAGGTTATTAAATTGTTAAGAATGTGTAAAAGTAGTCATTAATGTTATGCAATGGAAGCAAACAATAATTCGAGATGTAATGGTTATATTAAATATTATTTGTAGCTACGTTAATGCCAACTTAATGCCAAACAATTATTAATATTACCAAGTGCGTATGTTCAAAGGTTATTGAATGGTTACTAAGAATATGTAAAGGTGACTATTCATGTGAGGCAATGAGTCTAATAATAATTCTAGATGCAATGGTTATAGTCATTATTATTAGTAGTAGTATAGTTAAGTAAAAGTTTAGGAGGAAGAGAATTATATTAGCAAAGTTACAGTTTCTAAGGATTTATACAATTTTTTTCAGTGAGAGGCACATCTCAATGTCAAACAGTTATTGATTTTATATATTATATTATATTATGTTACTCTCTTCTTGCCTTTAACCCTCCAACGTGGAGTATAGGCCACTTATAATTGAATTTCATGTCGCATAATTTCTCGCTTCTGTACTTATACTCTGCCATGAATGTCCCCCTTTCTCTAGTTCCTTTTGTGTTGATCTACGCCACGGGTTCTTAGGCCTACCCCTCTTTCTATATCCATCCGGATTCCACTGTAAAGCACTTTTTGCTGCATTTGGCACCAACGAAGATATTAAGACAAGAATAAGTAAGGCAAGGACCGCTTTCCACTTGTTAAAAAAATATGGGGCGCAAGTGTAATTTCTATAAAGAACAAAATAAGAATTTTTAACACTAACATAAAAGCGGTGTTATTGTATGGGGCTGAGACATGGAGAACAACAGTTAAGTCAAATAAGCAAATACAATCATTCATCAACAGGTGCTTGCATAGTATACTTAAAAGCAGATGGCCCGTAACACATAAGCAATATGGAGCTATGGCAAAGAACGAATCAAGTTCCGATTAGAGAACAAATATTATGTTACATTGTATATTTATTAATATTTATTGATTACTAAAATTTAGGGAACACATATTTTCCCACATGAACAGAAGAAATATTTTTCTCTTTTCGTAAGTTAAGTAGGGTATTCCTAGAAGTAAGAATTTTGAAGCTTCTGTGATACATAAATTGCATTTCTTGTTATTAATTGCAGAAGCAATAATATATATTATTGCAGAAGCAATAATATCCCACTTAATTTCAAATTCAATGTTATTATCCTTCAATTCCTATATAAATTTGTTTAATCCGGTGGAGTTGATTTTCTGTTTATTTTCAAGAGATTGGAGATGGTTAGCCACCCGGGTCTTTACTTTATTTTCGGTAGAGTCGATATAAAAATATTTTTTCCAAGAGCTTCAATTATGCATGGATAGGCTACATTTCGTCTCTTACATGAATTCTTAAATTTACAATTAGTTTTAACTTTACAGTCACAATTTTCATAAACGTTTTTATGTGTGTATTTATTAGAAGACTTGATATTAAGAGAGTTAATATGGGTTATTCTACTTCCATCATAGGGAATTATGTGGCCGTTATTATTAGAGTTGGTGGAGTTTGGAAGATTGGTTTAAATTTAGGAGTATTGGTAGAATTGTTGTCATGGGTATTTCTATTGGTGTAGAGTTATTTTATTTTCTGATGTTAATTCATGATATAATTATCAATAAGCTAGAAGTTAGGCTAGAGCCAATCCTGATGGTTTTGTGGTTATAATTTCATTGTATATATTATAAATGTTAAAATGTTTATGAATTGCCATAAATATAGATTTAACAATGTTATTTTTAATTTGCATTGCATATGAAATAATTAACCAAATCTTATTAGATTTTTCAGGGTGACTATTATTTATAGGTGTGTTGTAGTCCCTTTTAGATTTATTAGAGCAAATGAAATAAGAATGTGGTTTAACATTATTATTCAGAGCATTATATGGATTAGCAGTGGTACTGATATTAGAGATAATAATTTGATTATTCATATCATTATGTTTATTAAATGTTCCTTTATCATTGTGGGGATAATTATAATTGTTAATTGATTGTTTGTTATTAATCATGGGTTTATAAGATAATCTTATATTAGTTTTTCTTATATTATGTTTGCTGTTGCGAGGTTGATTTATATTAATTTTGGGTTTGTTATCATTATCAATCGAGGGTTTATAAATAGGTGGATTATTAATTATACATTTATTTTTACTTATATTTCCAGCAATAGTAGGATTATAAAACATTTCAGCTTTATTTTTGCGCTTAATTAGTTTTATCGTATTTATTAATGTTGTTTGGTCGTTGGTATTTTATTGTGATATCAAAGCAATTAGGTATGTCCTTTCTAGTCCAAAATTTATTGTCAAAGTTGATTATAGATTTACATCCGGACAGATAGACGATACAAAGACGAACAGGAAGAAAAAACAAGGACGGGCCATTTGTAGCCTTCTCTCATCAGTCAAGTTTCCAGATTATCCTTACAGTTTCAGCCAGTTACACTTGAGACTGTTCAAATCTGGCTGGCCCTAAAAATCTAAGTTATATGTACATACATACATGCATACACACACACACACATATATATATATATATATATATATATATACACACACACATATATGTACATATACAAACATACACACACACACACACACATATATATATATA
>NC_068987.1:39380120-39388273 GCF_001194135.2 Octopus bimaculoides
AGAAAAAAAAAATGAAAATGGAAGGACAATACTCTAAGGAGTGGTTAGAGAAAATTTAAGGTAAGGGAATTTAGGTCAAGGTATTGGAGAATTATATCTATTCCTCAGTATATTTAGAATAATACAACGAAACACTAAAGTATTAAATTTAAAACCATAGGGAGCATTAATAATTAAATTAGAACAGATCAAACATTTATAGTTAAAATAAGATATACATTAATGTGGGGTAGTAGAAGAGAGATATTATTTATAAGTAAAACCATAATATTAATGGCCAAAACCAGAACAAAGGGAAAGGTGGGGGGGGGAGAAGGAGGAGGGAAAAAAAGGGTGGGTGAGGAATAAAGTTAGAAAAACAGGACTAAATTAAGAGAATTAGAGCTAAGGTTTTCGAAAAAGTAAAATGTTAGAAGAGACTCAGAATTACCTAGAGAAATGTAGGAATATTATCAGTGGGTTGGGAAAGGTTAAGATGTATTCTAAATTTATATTTAAAAGCTATAACTCAAATAAAATAGTTAATAGTCAGGGAAATGAGAGGAATTAAAATAATAAATTATTAGTAGGATTTACTTTTTAAAATATTTACTTTTTAAAATATTTAAAGGTGTGATTGTAACAATGTACACATAGAACCCTAAGGTCAGATCTATTGTTAAATAAATTTCCATAGAGCACAGTCCACAGCCATATCTACTATTTCTATAGGGTTGTGCTCTCCTGACGATTTCTCATTTAAGATTAAAATCGATACCATTTTCCTTCAATTCCCAAATTTCATTAGATAATGATGTGCTATTGGCTTTATGTTTAAGTCTAAACGAGGAAAAATTATTGTATAATCGCTGTTTAAGATTGATTGTGCAACCAACATAAATGTAATTATTAGTTGGAGTAGCTACTGTACATTTATAGACCACATTACGGGTTAAACAACGGCCAGATACCGGGCAGTGGGTTTTAATTCTACAATTGCAATTAAGGGGCTATTAGCTATATATATATTGCTATGTTAATTATTGATACAAGGCAGACCCACTCATTTATACAGACACATCCATACATGGATACTTACATGTGCATATGCACTTACATACACATGCTGATACACACACCCACACACACATATACATATTCATACATATCTACACCACCATACACCTGTATATATATACATATATACACACATACATATACAGGGTTATTCAAAAAGAATGAGGCAATTTCATTACACAATATTTTAATAAAGAAAAGCAATTGAAAAGTCCAGCTAAATCACAAATATTTACTCATAATCAACTTTTATTTCTTGTCTTACAAATGTTCAATGTGACCACCACCTGCAGCATGAGCAACATCAAGCCAATTAGAGAATTCCTCCCAGACACATGTCAGCATATCACAATCCACTGAGTTGATCGCTGTTGTTATTTGAGGTTAGTGGGTAGTAGTGGAACATAAACGCGATCCTCAATGACCTTAATGACCTTAAACATCGAATAACAACAGCGATCAACTCAGTGGATCATGATATGCTGATACGCATCTGGGAGGAATTCTCGTATCACATTGATGTTGCCTGTGCTGCAGGTGGTGGCCACATTGAACACTTGTAAAACAGGAAATAAAAGCTGATTTAGCCCCACTGCGTGGCACCTTGGGAAAGAGTCTTCTACTACAGCCTTAGGTGACCAAAGCCTTGTGAGTGGATTTGGTAGGTGGAAACTGAAAAGAAGCATGTCACATATATATATATATGTGGTGGGGGGAGGTATGTGTGTATATATGTATGTATATATTCATGTGTGTGTCTCTGTGTTTGTCTTCCCCCAGCATCACTTGACAACCAATGCTGGTGCGTTTATGTCCCTGTAACTTAGCAGTTCATCAAACAGACCAAAAGAATAAGTACGAGGCTTACAACGAATAAGTTCTGGGTTTGATTTGTTTGACTAAAACCCTTTGATGAGGTGCTCTAGCATGGCCGCAGTCAAATGACTGAAACAAGTAGAATAAAAGCAAAAAGAATATGTATTTATGTGTGTACATGTATATGAAAGATAATTAGTGTATTTTGTGTGAGAGTGTTCAGTTTTATGCATGTGTGCATGTATATATTAATAGAAGTGAAATTCTGACTTAAAAGCATTTGGGTTGCTATTTCTAGCAGGTGTAGCAACTGTGAGAGGTTTCAAAGCCATAGTATTACTGAGATAGGTGAAAAAGAGTTACCTTCCATAAATTAAAGTTTTACTAAGGAATTTCGTAGTTCTTTTATCTTTTTCAGTCATCAGACTGCAGCCATACTGGAGCACAACCTTCAAGAATTTTAATTGAACAAATCGACACCAGTTCTTTCTTTTTTATGTCTGACATTTTTTTTTATTGGCCTCTTTTACCAGACCACTAAGTTACATGAACGCAAACACACCAATACCAGTTATCAAGTGGTAGTAGGGGGGGGGGGCAAGCACAGCCATTAAGCCACTATATATATATACACACACACACACACACACACACATATATATATATATATATTTATGTTCTATTAGTAATGACTACTGAGTTTCTTAACTCCTTGGATCCTCCTGGAATGTGTTCTCACAAACTGACATTGAAGAAATGAGTTCCAATTGTGCTTTTGAGAAATCTGGACCCCACAAAGCTGTGCAATGGAACAAGACTAATTGTCATGCAAATGCATCTACATCTTTTGGAAGCACAGTCCTCACTGGACAAGGAAAGGGAGAACATGTATTTATTCCAAGAATTCCACTGATTCCAGCAGAAATGCCCTTTGAATTGAAGACACTTCAATTTCCAGTAAAAGTTAGTTTTGCACTATCAATTAACAAGAGTCAAGGACAATTGTTGGACTTTGCAGCAGTGCTTTTCCCATGTCAGCTCTATGTTGATTGTTCCAGAGTTGGAAATGGCAACAATTCTTCATACTCACACCAAATGGTAAAACCAAGAATGTTGTTTATCCTGCTGCTTTACAGTGATCTCCAAATGTGATACACTGTGATATAAACCTGAAATGGTAGGATACCAATAAATGCTTTATTATTATTGTTCTCTTTAGTTTTGGGGCCACAGGCTCATTTAGCGCTCCACAGGAGCTAGCTTAAAAGTCCGCACAGAGTGCGGAATTTTAATGGCAAATAGCAAAACACTCATGGACTTCAAAGGCAAATATTGGCTTCAACAGAACATGATAACAGAAGTAAATAAGTAAAAATACTTTACAGAAATTGCTGAACAAATAGATATTAATCGACTGCGAATTTTAGTACTCTTGCTACTTTCATCAGAAGAATGTCATATGTGTATATGCATATATATATATATATATATATATATATATATATATATATATATATGCATCATACATACACACACACACACATATCTGCATGCACAAGTATAATTACATATGCAATAACTGTGACAAAGATTGGAGAATACAAATACAAAAGCTATTAGAGATATAGGGGGACAGCATTTTCCCAGCAGTGAATAAATGGAATCCATTTATACAGAAATAAGAGAGATAAGAGGGATGCATTTACTCAGTAATGAGGTGAGAGATATGCATTTGCACAGCAGTGTGAGAGCAATGGTTGAATTGAAGCCAAAACTTTAATTTTATTGATCATTTTCTTTTTTCTTCTCTGCTTAGATTTATGATAAAATTCGTCAATCTGAACAGAAATTCAAAGTTGCACTTGAAGTCCTTTCTTATCACAATCAATGTACTGATGATGAATATCAGCAAGTGAAGTCAATGATAGATTCCTGTTGTCTGCTTGAGCTTTCTGAGTAAGTATGTTAACATAAATAAACCTAGAACACTACGAAACTGTGTAGATAAAATAACTGTGTGTAATTTTATTTTGTGTCTTCCTGAAAGCATTGAGTCATAATTTCAATGTCATTATTTTTACATGAAGACAAAAGATATTTTTGAAAAGAAATAAAACTCTTTGTTTTGCATCAGCATTTAAAAAATCCAATAAGATTCATAAATTATATATTCAAAGTATGATTCTGCTGAAAGCATCAGAAATCACTTCTCTTCAGTGTGTATGAACTCTGGCACAGATTACATATCTAGTTGTTTTTGTTATTTAAGCCAGTCTATGAACAGCAATACACTTAGCTTTCAACAACCCAGGTTACTGAGCTTTAAGTGAGTACCACTAGATGAAAATATTCATAGCTATGAGCAGCAATATTCTTATAAAAGTAGTAAACCTTTGATTAACTTGCAGGGTCTTTCTGTGCATTTGAAGTCCATGACAACAGTACACCTCTCTTTTCAATTCCTATTCTCCAACTCTCCACAACTATCATCACAACCATAAACAATTCTGCCATGCCGCCTGGTCATTACCACTTCTGCCAAAGTTAGCAACATCACCATTATTACCATTATTCAATGTATTGTTATTATTAAGGCTGTGAGCTGGCAGAATCATTAGAACGCCAGGCAAAATGCTTAGCAGCATTTCATCTGTCTTTATGTTCTGAATTCAAACACTGAGGTTGATTTTGCCTTTCATCCTTTCAGTTAAGTACTGGGGTCGATGTAATTTACTATTCCCCTCCCCCAAATTTCAGGCCTTGTGCCTATAGTAGAAAGGATTATTATTATTATTAACGCAGTGAGCTGGTAGAATTGTCAGCACACCAGGCAATGTGCTTAACGGCATTTCATCTGTTGCTACGTTCTGAGTTCAAATTCTGCCAAGTAGACTTTACCTTTCATCCTTTCAGGATCAATAAATCAAGTACCAGTCAAACACTGAGGTCAATATAATCGACTTGTCCCCTCCCACCAAAATTCAGGTCTTGTACTTTCAGTAGAAAAGGATTCATCAAGGCCTGAAATTTTGAGGAGGGGCTAGTTGATTACATCAACCCCAGTACTCAACTGGTACTTATGTCGATTATCATGCAAGTATTTTTCTTTTTTGTTCACCACTACAATGTCAGGTTTCTGATGTCTGATCTAATGGTCACTCTGGGTCATTGCATCCACAGGATTTTGTAGTCTTCATTTTCAGTAACTCCTTCTGGGATTTGGTCATACTGTACCTTTGCTCTTTGTAGGCCATGATTTCCACAAAACTCCCAATGGATCATTCTTGCTACATTGTCATATCAACTTTTTTAATTGCATTGTGCCAGTTTCAGGGTTAGGGTTAGGGTTAGGCTAACAATGTCATACCATTTCACCTCTCTCACCACAAATTTTGCATTTGTTGCTCTCAGTTGTGTTGTCAATCCTGCACTTCATATAGTTCATTCTTAACGCTTGTTTTTGTGCCATGCTTATAAATGCAACTGACTTTATCTTCAGGTCACTCCTCTGCATCCATAACCACCAGTCTTTGGTATCTGTCTTTGCCTTCATATCTCTTTCAAACTGACCATACTTTTTTTCCCTTCCATGCTATTTCTGTTTTTTGAGTTCTCCTCTTCGAGTTTTTCTTTCTTTACTCAATTATCATTTTTGATGATATCAGACTTCTACACGTGCTTCAGCAATGGTTCCATGGCATTTTTACATACTACCTTAAACCGTATTTACTGCTGGACTTTTATTTCATCCAGTCAATTTTGAGTGCAACACCAATCTTAGTCTTCAGAAGTATTCTTTCCTCAGCTGTTTTTTCATTTCTTTCTCCATGATTTCAGTGAACTCTAGTATGCCAAGGTATTTATAACTCTCCTTTTCAATTTGTTTAATCACTTCTCTATTAGATAATTCTTTCCCAGTCAGGGACTGTACCTTGCTTCTTTTCAGGTTAATTTATTTTTATTATTATTATTATTATTATTATTATTATTATTATTATTATTATTACATTAGCTTGAGAGGCTTTCAGTTGTATTCGTTGTTTCAATTGTTCCTTGATTGCAGGGAGACTTATAAAATCTTTGATTTAATATTTTTGCTTGATTTTTCTGGCTCGTTTCGTCTTAACGTTTACTCCTCTTGCAAGTTCATGGAGAACTGATACATCTGCCTGTAGAGATTCGATCTCTTTTTGTATTGCCACTTTCCACTTAGGAAGTATATTTACATGGTTGGTCCTTTTCTGTGTCGTCCTGATACTTAGTTGAGCAGTTACAACTTTAACAGTGGAATAGATGAAGTTATTTAAGGTTGTTTGGTCATTTCCATTATTACTTAAGATCTGTCTAAGAGCATCTTTATATTTCATGATTATGTTGTTTTTTATGCTGTTTGAGAACTTTACCAGTGGTTCTCTATTGATGATGTCAGTAGACTCAGTCTTGCTGAGTTCTCTGATAATATTGCCTTTTGCTTCTGTGATCCCTTTATTATTCACCTCAAATTCTGTGTCACACTTATTCTGGTGTTCTTGAGGGAGGTCTACTTTCTCTTTTTCTGCATATCTGTTCTTCGTTAGTCTTTCTTCAGCTTCCTCTTTGGGATGTACTGCTCATACACTGGTTTCTGTGCATCTGTCACCTATTTTATCTGTATTGTTGCTATTTTCATTCGGTCTACCATGAGATATTTGTGTCCTAATTTGACTAATTTCAGTGTCAGTTAACCTTTTATTCTTAATGATGTCTCTACATGCATTACTTAGTTTATTTGCATCTATATATCTGCGTACTTCATTGCCTACTAAGTTTCTCCATGAAATGTCAGTTTGTACTATGCGGTCATTGTTTGGGTTTAGATGACCTGTATAGAAAGCTTTCAACACATCTCTATAATCCTCTCTAGTCCATTTTACGCATTTTGCTTTAGGTGATGTTTTTGGTGGTGTCACTACAGGCCTATTGTTAGGGTTATCCTGGAGCTGGTTATTTAGTAGATCGTTTTTTAGAGAGTTTATTCCAGCAGCAGACCCCAGTCTGGTTCCCCACTGAGTAACACAGTCTTTGTTGTCCCAGGTAGTGACCGATCCAGTGTGAATTTTGGCCCGACACTGCTCCCTTGTTCTTCGAATGGATATATATACCATACCGTAGGCTGATAGGTCGAAAATTGCCTCTTTTTTTTTTTATAGCTATGTTTCCCGGCATAACTGTTTGGTTATGTTTTAAACTGACTAATTTGCTTTTTTTTATACGTTTGTGGAAAGTCACCTTATTTTTGTTTGTATTCAGTACGGCATCGCTCGTAACACATGATTTTTCTTTTATTTTCTGTGTCATGTAGTCATTATTCCTGTTGCTTATAAATATGTACATGGATGTGTGGACAGTTGCATGTATAGTTAGCTATTCAAATTACATACTTACTGTGTAAGTGGTGTTTTTCTAGATTTCCTGGTGCTAGATTTGACTTCTTGTGTATCTTGCATTGAGGTATCATGCATTTAAGAAAGAAACTACCCTTTATATGACAAAAAATCTTTCTGGTTCCTCTGCTTTAACAGAACTTTTCCCACAGTTGTATTGCAAAGTTTTCCTTCCATTGCACCGATGTTATTAGATTGAGTTTGTTTTGTGGAGAGAGCTTCTTAGAGTATGTCCATGTTGTTATTTATATTATTATTATTATTATTATTATTATTAATATTGTTATTATCATTATTATTATTCAACATTTGGTAGTTTCAGGCAAATTTCTACTGTATCACCTGCTACACCTCCATGTTGCTAGAGTGTGTGCAGTATTGTGTGTTGTTTTTTTGTCGTTGGTATTATTTTACATCAGTTTCTTTTCTTTTTATGGAGTGTGGTGCAGCTTTTTCTTGTATTAGTGTTTATATTGTATGCTGTGTGTGTAATGCATTGGGTACCTAGCCTGCTGGTGGTAGTTTATGTTATTGGATATTTGCTATATAGAGTGCCTTGCATTTGTGGATTGTTTTGTTTAGGCTGTGTGGTGTGATGGAGGAAAAAGACAACAAGAAGCAAAAGGACAGAATGAAACGTTGGACCTTACCTTGTCGACCGCAGCGGAGTACACAATCGCTCCTGATCAAAACACGTCTTTCTCGTAACCTCTCTGTTTTCTGACTGACGCACGTGCTAGCCTTCGACCGCGTGTGGCCGACTTCCGGTCTGACCCTTCCGGTCTGGCTTCACTTCTGTTTGCCTCACCTCTCTCCACCAACAACACACAGCTCATCACAGCCCATAACACCACAGGC
>NC_068987.1:39392053-39393221 GCF_001194135.2 Octopus bimaculoides
CTGTGTGGTGTGATGGAGGAAAAAGACAACAAGAAGCAAAAGGACAGAATGAAACGTTGGACCTTACCTTGTCGACCGCAGCGGAGTACACAATCGCTCCTGATCAAAACACGTCTTTCTCGTAACCTCTCTGTTTTCTGACTGACGCACTTGTGGCCGACTTCCAGTCTGACCCTTCCGGTCTGGCCCTTCCGGTCTGGCTTCACTTCTGTTTGCCTCACCTCTCTCCACCAACAACACACAGCTCATCACAGCCCATAACACCACAGGCTGTATTATTGAATTGATAGCGTCTGGCGTACCTTGTCTGGTACCTATTATTATTATTGTTATTTTTTACTTTTAATCTGCGTGTTTGTTACAATACCTTGCTGAGACACACCCAGCATCCTGGAGCAAGTGAAGGATAAGAAATGTTACAGTATGACTGAAAGCTTGGGGAGAGGAAGTGGCAGGGGCAGTAGTGAAATATCTTCATGTAATACAACACAGACATTTAAATGGATAGGGTTTTTCTAAGGATATAGGCAGTATGGATAGGGTTTTTCTAAGGATGTGAGCACAATCTTTTGGATTTCTCTGAGACATGGTTCTCCTGGGATCTTATCTAGATATTTCTGACATCCCTTTTTTATCATATCTAGGAAACCTACAATAACAGGAACAGTTCTTGCTTTGAGATGTCACATCTTTTGTATTTCAATTTCTGGATCCTTATATTTACATAATTTGTCAAATTCTTTGACAGATATATTTTTATCAGTGGGAACACATCTATTAGCCTACAAGTATTTTCTTCCCTGTCTTATGTCTGTTCGATTATTATAATAATAATAATAATTATTATTATTATTATTATTATTATTATTATTATTGTTCAGTAGTTTTATTTTTATAACGTGCTTTCACTTCACTACCGAGCGCAGCTCTGTGCGCCTTGGGTATGTGCTGTGGTTTGCTGTGGTGCTTTTATGTTTACTGTATTGAAAGTGTTTTGCGTAGAATGTGTGCAGTACCCAGTAGTGCAATTTTCTGTATGTTACATATATTTGTAAGTCCTGGTATTTTTGTTATGTATTTGTCTGAGTATTTTATTATTATTATTATTATTATTATTATTATTATTATTATTATTATTATTATTATTATCATTATTATTATCATTATT
>NC_068987.1:39394352-39395543 GCF_001194135.2 Octopus bimaculoides
AAAAAAAAAGTGTTTAATTTTAAAAAAATTAAATATTCCTTTTTCTTTTCCTTTTCTTCTTTTTATCTCTCTTTTTCTTTCTTTTTCTTTTTGCCAGTTATAAACTTAAAAGTTGAAGATTGGTGATGTCATTCTGTCAATGTGGGAATGTAGGTTGCCAACATTCAAATTTTTGAATTTTAATTTCTATAATTTTGAATTTCTATGTATTACTTTTCATTTTGAACTCGACAAAGCTGTCAAAATATCATTCAAACCAATAAAATATCTATTGCAAATGCATTGCATTCTTCGTATTGTCTATTTACATTTGTGAGGATTTACTTCAATCCTTTCAGAATATAATTATTATCACTATTATTATCATTTATATATTAATACACTAAGGCCAAAATGCATTATCCTATTATGTGTTTAATTGAAAGGAAAGGTGAAGAGGGAGAGAGAAGTGTTAATGACATGAGGTAAGGGGAACATAATAGTTATTACGTGGTTAAAAAATTAGTTAAAGAGAGTAATGTAGAGAAAGAGAGTTAGAAATAGAATGTTTAGCAGGGAGGTGATGTTCTGGTAGTGAGGTTAAAGAAAGGTTAATAGGAAGAGAGAAAGTAGTGATTTTATTGCCAGCTGATGCATTAAGCTGTCATGTAGTTAGAGGAAGCAAGACATGAACAGAAAGAGAAAAAGAGAAATGATAATGATGCGAAGAGGGGAATAACATGGTCAAAAAGTTTGTTAAAGTAAGAGATAGGGAAAAAGAGAGAAATATTAACTGTTTAGCAGAGGGAAATTTTAAGCATCACATATTATTGTGACAAGAAAAAAACATTTTGATATTCAATTTTTTTATATCTTCTATCTGTCAATCTATTTATCTGTCTATCTACATTGACAAATATATCAGTGGCTGGACAGAAGAAGGAAGACTTACATGAGATATGATAGTAAACTTATTATAATAGAAAAAATATATTTTTCAATGAAAGCTAATTAACTTGGCAAAATAGCCATTATGTTATTAATCTTTTTTTAAATTTGTTATTCAAACGTTGTGTTGACAGCTGGAAAAGTAGATATAAGCAAACAAGTGAAATGAACTGAAATGAAATAATCTTGGTTGGCGAGGAACTTAGATTGAATTTGTTACTGAAAGCTATAATGGTGGTGGTGGTGGTGGTGGTGGTGGTGAAT
>NC_068987.1:39395553-39398664 GCF_001194135.2 Octopus bimaculoides
ATTTGTTTTTAAAATATGGATGATAGACAATATAAGCTAATGAGAGAAACAATGAGACAGAATAGGCAACAACGTAAAGATAAGCAGAGAGTCAAATCACAGAACAAGCACAGGAGCATCAGCCTGCAGAAGGGAAAAAAAAATCAAAGAATATAGAGTGAGTATTTACAACAGATGAGGACTGAGACCTTTGGCATTACTCTGTGCTTGAGAAGAAGACCTATCAAGCCAAGTGAAATTGTAGTCATGGTAGATACTGGTGTCATGCAAATGGCACCCATGCTGGTGGCACATAAAAGTACCCATTACACTCTCATCCCCTTTGGTACTCATCCTCTCCCCCGAAATTTCAGGCTTTGTGTCTATAGTAGAAAGGATTATTATAATTATAATTATTAAGGTGGTGAGCTGGCAGAATCGTTAGCATGCTGGACAAAATGCTTAGTGGTATTTCACCTGTCATTATATTCTGAGTTCAAATTCCACCGAGGTCGACTTTGACTTTCATCCTTTTGTGGTTGATAAATTAAGTACCAGTGAAACACTGGGGTTGAATTAATCAACTAGTTCCCTCCCACTAAATTTCAGGTATTGTACCTTTAGTAGAAAAGATTACTGTTATTATTATTATTATTAGTATTATTATTATTATTATTATACAGTGTCAACTTCAATCCATGGTCTATAGACAACACTGAGAAAGTAGTCTATGTACTTCAAATGGCACAGGAAATATTTGGAGATTATCGGTAATTATGAACTTTCTTTTCCTTACAATTTCAACTTTAATCTATAATTTCTATTTAACATGCTAATGTCATCAAGAGATATTTGATGAAAATGCCATTGATAGTAGGTACATTAAAATTACAGACTTAATGCCTAGTTGGTTAATTCTCTTTATTTCTAGAGTTGGAATACTGTCAGATTTAACTTTACCTTTCTTCCTTATGGCACAGCAGCCATTAAAATAAATGCCAATCAATAACTGTGGTTGATTTAATCAATTCTAATCTTCAGAATAAATTCCTGGCCATAATAGTTAGACGCCATTATTTATTCTTGTCTTACCTTCAGTCCTCAATTCCTTTCTGTGTCTGACCACAGCCAACTTTATTGATAGAGAGAGGAGTAAAAAGGGGAAGGAGGGACATAGCAGATGGCTCAAACCCAGTACATGACCCCAAAGAATAAAAGGTAAAATTTATCAAAGTGAGTTTTGAATGCAGAGTATTTTCTCACACACTCACATATACATGCATGCATGCGCGTGTGCACGCACACACACACACACACACACACACACACACACACACACACGCATGCATGCATATAATAAATATTGTCATTTGTCAAATATAAAAGGAAGAAGTTTTTCTCCTATGACATACAATATAATATCCAGAATATTTTGCATCTGAACCTACCTAGACATACTAAAGATAAATATGCAAATGCTTGTTTCAGATGTCACTGTAGACGGTGAAAATAATGACTTTTTAATCAGTTTACAGATATAAGTACCAATTAGCAAACAATTCTGTTCACTGAAAGTATAAACAAAACCAACAGCTTTGGTTCCTCTCAGAGTTCTGGCTACTTCTGGCTGACAAGACACAACATATCAAAACACTGATATCCCAGAATGCTATGCACCAATGAAACAAGCATATAGAATACACAGTTGTCTAAAAGGGACATACACAGTTGTCTAAAATGGGCATACACTATAGCAACCAGCATATTTTGCATCAGAACCTGCCTGGTCATGTTAAGAATAAACATACAAGTGTTCATTCTAAGTCTTGCTGTAGATGGTACAAATGATAGTTTTTTTATATATAAGGCACAGGTATAGCTATATGGTAAGAAGTTTGCTTCCCAACAACATGGTTCTTGGTTCAATCCTACTATGTAACACTTTGGACAAGTGTCTCCCCTAAAGCTCTGGACTAACCAAAGCCTTTTGAGTGGATTTGGTAGACAGAAGCTGAAAGGATATATATATGTGTGTGTGTTTGTCTCCCACCACCATTTGACAACCAGTGTTGGTTTGTTTACCATAACTTGGTGGTTTGGT
Source organism: Octopus bimaculoides (assembly GCF_001194135.2). Lineage (NCBI taxonomy): Eukaryota > Metazoa > Mollusca > Cephalopoda > Octopoda > Octopodidae > Octopus > Octopus bimaculoides. Next base: position 39,397,634 of record NC_068987.1, read on the forward strand.
AAAAAGAGGCTAGAATAAGTACTAGATTTTAAGTTCTGGGGATTGATTTGTTTAACTAAACCTTGTAGTTTAATAACTGAAACAAGTAAAAAAAATCTGTGACACTCTGTTGCTCATTAAACAGATGGAAATAGTAATATATACTACATATTGCCCACTAGATGTTCCAAATCATGGGGACTCATTTGAAGAGAGCCTCCAAAAGATGAAAGAAGTATTAAATAACCTGGATGACAGCCTACAAATACTTCTTCTAGGGGACTTCAACCTCCCTGCCTTCTCTCAGGTATGTCACTACATGGCCTAAGGCATGCAGAATCTCTGTTTGATGTCACATACATGCTACTAGATCTCTGCTTTACAAATAGTGTGGTGCTCATCCATAATGTTTAGGTGACACTGGCAATTTTCTCAGATTATAACTTAATAGGACTAATAATGTATGGTCTACAGAAAACTACAGACATGTAGGGTACTAGAAGCACCCAACTCCTCCTCAGCCTGAGCTTTTACAAAGCTGATTCGAAGGGCATTGACAAGACCATCCAGAAGAGTTGCAGGAGATACTGAAGTCATCTGGAGGCTGTGGTTAAAGCTAATGGCGATTTTATTGAATAAAATTAATTCTTCAATATTTCAAGATATTTTTGTTATTTTGCCAAATATATCTGTTAAAATGAGATGTCAGTGTTATTTTCCTTTTTATGTAATTTAGACAACATATTCACCACACACTGTATCTATGTATATATACATATATATATATATAGATATATAGGGCAGGGAATCGTCAATTAGTAATAAAATTAATAATTAACAATTTTGCCGAGTAGCTCAGTATGAAAAAACCTTTATCGGTAAAACCATTTATAATCATAAATATACAGGGATTAGCAGGAGCTGCTTCTCCAACATACTGAGAATTCAGAAATAGCAGTCAAAGAACTACTGATTCCAAACTACAAATTCTTTCTCCAACGGATGGCGGTATCTGTGGCACACACAGAACAAAAAACAGAAGAGAAGAGCAA
>NC_068987.1:39400298-39401644 GCF_001194135.2 Octopus bimaculoides
GTTGCAGGAATCTGGAGTAGAGGTAGACCCAGGAAGACATGGGATGAGGTGGTGAAGTATGACCTTCGAATGTTGGGCAATGACGAAAGACTGAGACCTCTGGAGATATGTTGTGACTGTGGAGACCTGGCAAATAAAGTGAGTTCACGGCTGTATTCTACACCAGTTTCACATAACCAGCCCCAGCCCATTCAAAAGTACCTTAGATCATAGGGCAACCTGCTGTGCTTGAGGAGACCTATTGAGTCAAGTACATCAACATCAAAATGAAAATCAAATGGAAATTGCAGTTGTGATACCCGTGCCAGTGGCACGTAAAAAGCACCACCCGAATGTGGCCAATGCCAGCACCGCCTTGACTGGCTTCTGTGCCAGTGGCATGTAAAAAGCACCAACCAATCGTGGCTGTTGCCAGCCTCCTCTGGCCCCTGTTCCGGTGGCACATAAAACGCACCCACTACTCACAGAGTGGTTGGTGTTAGGAAGGGCTTCCAGCTGTAGAAACACTGCCAAATCAGACTGGAGCCTGGTGCAGCCTCCTTGTTTTCCAGACCCCGGTCGAACCGTTCAACCCATGCTAGCATGGAAAATGGGCGTTAAACGACGACGATGTATATTATATACTAGCTTAAAAGCCACACTATCAGGCGGGTTTTGAGCTAGCTGCTGTGGAGGGCTCTTCATTGTGCCTTGGGCCCAACAATGACATTTCATGCATTGAGTACATATGAAATTTTATTAAACTTGATCAATATTTTTCAAGCAATGAACAATTCTCATCAAAACAATGATATAATTTGCCGACTTGGAACTTATTGCAAAGCTGCATGACAAACAACATTTTCTGTCTTCCCATTTGGGGGACAGTACATTTTTTTCTATCTAACCTCTTTTTTCTCTTTCTTTCTTTCTGTTGATTGCTTTCAACCATCACCATGACCACCACAACTGCCATACACACACCATCCAGACTACTGTTGTTACTACCATCAATACCTTTGACTTCACCATTGTCTTTCACATCGCTTACTATCACCATCATCCTTGCCCATCATGGCTACCACCACCATCATCACCATTGCCTCCGCCACTATCACTACTACAGCTCATGCTATTACTATCACCCCTTTACCATCATAACCACCAATCTACTACTGTCTCTATGCCTACTATTACTCTCACCCCAACATGAGGAATAGTAGAAGTGTCATTGAATAGTGAGAGAGGGGGGTCAAAGTGTGACACACTGACACAGAGAAGCGATAAGTATCGTTTTACCGTTGTTAAATGACTTTATATCATTGTTTGAAAAAATATGTATTTTTATATTAATTCAATTGATTTTT
>NC_068987.1:39406182-39412382 GCF_001194135.2 Octopus bimaculoides
ACTTGAACAAAACTGTACAAATACAAATATATGGTACCCTAGGCATAACACCTACATGAACTTCTAACTTGTTGTCTCTTGAGGTCTCTGGGTGAGACTTGGATCCAACTTGTACAAATGCAAAACAAAAGTCAAACATAAAATAATAATAATAATAATAATTTTTCTTATATAAGCACGCAATATAAATTGATTGCCTTCCTCTCCTAATGTTACTCATAATTATGTGGTCCACCCTTTCCTAATATATGTGATCAATAACACTCTCTAATTACTCCACATACTCAATATACCTTATATATTACCTTCGTTATAAATAAACATATACCTCACTAGTGTGTGTATGTATGCATATGTGTGTGAATGTATACACATATATATGTGTATGTATGTGTGAGTGTATATGTATAGATATGTGTATGTGTGTATGTAAATATAGATATGAATATTCAATTACACCAGTTTATCCTTGGGATGTTTACTCCATATTCCAATTTCCTCTTAGCATAAACCTCTGCATATATTTTAAACACTCATTTTAAGCATTCATTAGGAATATATCCATGTGTCTGAATGTGTATAACTACTAGTACTTGTATACTTAGGTGGATTAAAATACATCTAACATCTACATTACACGTATATCCCATCATCCCCACATAAACCTGGATAAACCCCATGTAACTATAATTACTCCATATGGTTACGAAGTTACAATCTTTACAAACTTAACAACCTGATACAATTATGATTATAATACAACATATTGTTATTTATGCTCCCTAAGTTATACTGTAACATGAATACCTTCTGCTTATATCCAGAATTGATAATAATCGCAACCTTACTTTTAGTGTCTACTAGCAGAGATACCTAGCGTTGCCCGTGTTACATGCAATTGAAGAATTAGACTTTTCTGTTATATTTTCTCTAATGAACCGGAATACCTATGATTCGAATTTCATCAAAATTGCAGATGAGGGTTCTTTCCCTCTTTACACACCCTAAAAGAATTCTAATCATGACACATGTATCCCATACTAATGATCTTTATGCGCAGATTCCAAAATTCCAGTCTTATGGAACCTGTCAAAAGGATTTTGCTCCTGAAAAATGGAGGTCATGGAGCTGTAAAATGTGGGAGTTAAGGCCCCTATTGGGAGTGAGTATCTTAATGTCAACCAGAGAAGTTGAATTGTTGAGAATCTTTTTAACTTGGGTCTTATATGTATTCGAATTTCTTTAAAATAGGAAATATATGTATGGTCATTGGATTTGTAAAAGAGAGCAAAGCTACAGGAAACCAAAAGACAAATGATCACAATAAGCAGTCAGCTACCCTACCCTAGTCGTTACTACTCTCCAATGTAGAATTCCTCATCATACAAGTGACAGGCACAGCCGTAAGATGCATTACAGATCTATAGCAATTGGAAGGGCATGACTCAACTGAAACATTAACAACTGTGTGACGTGAGGGCTGAAGAGAAATGAAAGTGCCACCTCTGGAGTTTGCAAATGACCACTATGCCGATAGGTAACTGGACAGAATAAATTTACAATCTATAAATGTCTTTCAATAACCAGTCACTCATCTGGGAAGGCCTTGAAATCAATGTTACCATCTGGAGACTATGTGTGACCCAGTGATAATAAAAAGACTCAAAGGAGCTCTGCAACCAAATAACTTTACTCAACACTTTGCAACTGAATCAGTGAAGGTAAAGATGCCTCTCCTTTACTTGACAATTTATGCACCACATTGCAGAAATCACAATCTAAGTATATCTCAAAGCAAAGTCTTACACTGTAGTACCATTGAATGGCAAATAACGCTCATCTTTTATGCTCAGGTGACCCTACAGCTTCCAAGAGAAAAATTGTACCATCTTTGCTTAGGAAAAATAACTAAATTGTGGGTGTTAAGTCCTCATTAACGAGTCTTTGTAACTTCTAAGAAGTTGAAATTTTAGAAATATTACTTCATTTGTGCCTAATATCTACAGTTAAAATTTCATCAACAGCAAAAATATATGAATTTTCATGGGAGTTATGGCCTCATTTATGCCCCCTCACTTTCAAAGATATACTGCATTACATCTGCCCTTATGCATAGAATATAATTTCCAAATTTCATAAAGATCCATTCAGTACTTTTGACCTAGTTTTGGATCATAAAAGTGACTAAAATTTGGGAGTTAAGGTCCCCATTAGCGGGTATTAGAATCGTCATGAGAAGCGGAAAATTTTGGGAATACTTCTTGATGTGTGTCAATTACCCATGGTCGAAATTTCATCAACATCGAAATTTTATGAATTTTCATGGTGGGGTTCTGCCCCCTTTAAGTCATCCCACCCGCCCTTATGCATTGAATCTAAGTTCAAAATATCATAAGGATCCATTCAGTAATTTTGGTCCATGAAATTGTATGAAACATACAGCATTACCCTTCTCCCTAGGCTTGGATTTTGTGTTCCAAATTTCATTAGGATCGGTGCAGTAGTTTTCAATTGTATAAGTAACACACATAAAGACATTGACTTTTATATAATAGATATGAATATGAACATATACATATATATATGTGTGTGTGTGTATATTATATATATATGTACATATATACACAAAAAGATACATTGATAGATACAATTGAGCAGGCAAACAAAAATGTGAGACACTGCCTAGTGCTATTTTTATTTTGATAAGCCTGGTACTTATTCTATCAGTTTCTTTTTGTTAAACCATTAAGCTATGGGGATGTAAATATTTTTTCTACCTTGTTTCATATTTATATGCCTTCTCTAGTATATATATATATATATATATATATATATATATATATATATATATCAATTAGAAAATGGAGAATAATATGCTGAACCCAACTACTTGCAGATAGTGTATCCCGTTGAATTCATTAATTGAATTCATAGCTAAAGTGACAAAACAAAAACCACAAAGTACAGTTGTTTATGACAAACCATGTTATTTTGCCAACCGGGTTTACAGATAAAAGTACAACGTACATAAGGAATTAGAGAATGAACAAAAGTTTAATCTTACAGCTGTTTCGGCCTATTTGGCATGCCCCATTCTATCCGAATAGTTCTTGCCGGAGTGATTATCGGATGAAATGCTGAAATGGGGGTACATGCACGACTCGCTAGGCCTTTTCAGAGATTCACAAAGAATTTCATACAAATATAGAGCAAGAGGTAAAAACAAAGGTGAAATAGAAACAAGAACAAAAACAAAAGCAAAAATAAGATAAAAATAAAAATAAAAACAAGGGTACAGCAAGAAAAAAATAATAAAAAATAAATAAATGAAAAATGAAAATATAACATATGGGAAATATAACATGCAATTTTCCCTTACTCTACAATTGCAAATTTTTCTTAGGTGCACATTTAATGTGGTCGGTGCGTGTTCGGAAATAGCTGCATGAGAAGGGAGGTAGTATACCAATGTGTAGTAAACACAAAACATGATAACAGGGCATACGTGGGTGCGACTAAAAATAGTATGAAACAAAGGCTTAATTATAACAATTATACATTTAGGAACTGGAACAGAAGGAATTCTACCAGATTAAGTAGCTACATATGGGAACTCAAAGATAAGGGTATCAACTTTAACCTACACTGGAAAATATTAACATCCGCACCTGCATACAATAACAAAAATAGGAAATGCTTATTATGCACAAATGAAATCTTTTTCCTAATTAGGACCAACATCCCGCTTATTAATAATTTGAAGGAAAGAAACGTTTCATGCCTTCACAGAATTGGATGTACTTTCTCTAAATTCAAGTAGAACTCGGGCTCAAGATACCGCCCCTGTTTCAATAGTATTTATTTAAGTTAACCACTATTTCTATGCTATGTTATGGTATATCAAATTGTGTTATCTAAATATATACAATTAATATAAATGAAACCTAGTATTAAGGCACCGCATTTGGTTAACGGTAACTAATTATACCTTGCTGGCATTGTGCTGGCTAACACTTGATATTTAAGTGGACATGTATATGTGTACATATGTATGCATATGTATATATATATGTATATGTGTATGTGTGTGTATATATGTATATAAATTAGCAGGTATACCTAGCTTGATATATTCACATAGGAGCAGGCAGACATACATTAGAGAATAGTTAGCACTACAAGTACCGCCCCTGTATTAATGTTAATATAAGTATCTATGGGTATAGGTATGTGTGTATGTATATGCACATGTAGATGTATCTACATGTGTTGTCGTTGTTATTGTTGTTGTTGGTTTTTATTACTATAAATACTCCTCCTGTGGGTATTCACCTGCATATCTATTTGCTTGTTAGTGCATACGTGGGTGTATGTACGTGTATGTGCATATATATGTATATATGTATACGTATATATATATATAGGTGTGTATGTAGGTGGGTATGTAGTTGTGTACATACGGATGTACTGATTGTTGGTTACACAGTGGTGTATGTATGCACATGTATGGGTGTATGTGAGGGAACATAATATGTATATGGGAGTATATATGGGTGTGTATATGTACGTACAGATATGCATATATAGACGGGCGTGTGTAGGAATGTATATGTATACATATGTATGTAGATGTGTGTATCATCTGATGTCTATGTGTGAGTGTGAGCATATGTGTGTATGTATGTTCGTGTGTGAGTATGTGCGTACCTGTGTACTTACAATCATCCAAGAAAATGTCCTGTGCCTGTAGAGATATATACACATGGACATGTGTGTGTGTGTATACACATTTTGAGTGTATATAGGAGAATATAGGGGCGACGGCCTTACGCGTACTAGGGCCTCGGGTACTCAAAGATATTCTGCCAGAATTTGGACGGTCTTATTCATTGATTGTCCGTCGGATCGATTATTATCTACCCATCTAAATCAATGTATTACTTAACCAGCCAGCTATATTGCATATGGTGGGGTGTTGATGCAACAATAGCAGTGATAACCATTTACCCATTTATTCATTCATTTACTCATTTATGTAAGCCAACGATAGCTAGGTAGGGTACTTAATCTTAGAGTCATCCCCTTTCATTATTATCCCTATAGTAATTAACGCCCCTTGTTTTAACCAAACAGTGGAAACAATAAAATGCAATCACATGTAAATTCATTAAGTCCACAAATAACCACCATAATGGATCACTTTGAGTGTATCAACTATGAATAGGATACTTCTTAGCATGTATATATGGGTGTGTGTGTGTGTGTGTATGTATGTATGTATATGTGTGTATATATATATATATGTGTGTGTGTGTGTGTGTGTATGTATATACATAAGGATGGTTATTTTTTATTTATTTATTTATTCTTCTTCTTCTTATTTTTATCTGCTTATAGTCTTCTTAAAAGTCTACTAATTAACTTCTATGTAAGGATAAAGTGGAATTAAGAGATGTGTGCTTGCATGCGTGCATGTGTATATACATATACATACGCATGGGTATGGATATGGGGAGATATACATAGCACGCGCGTGTGTGTGTGGATGTACGTACGCAAGCTCGCCCTAGCCTCTTGACCGGTTAGTGTCTATCCAACCGTAGCTAAGCGTAGACAGTTTCAAACAATAGTTGTCCAATTAGAAGGGTAGAATTAACTGTAGAAATTAACCCTCCCCCATTAGCAGCAGAATGGTCGAACCGTTGGAAGAAGCAACAGGATATCCTTAACCGCAAAGTTAGAAAGTTTGGCATATTATTATTGTTGTTGTTGTTGTCATTGTTGTTGTTGTTATCATCATCATCATCATCATCATCATTATCACTGTTATTGCTACTAGAACATTAATAACTCGTGTAAAATGAACCTCCACATAAACCCATCTGAAATATATAGAAATGAAACGCACACACTCAGCAAAATTTCTTTCAAAAAACACTTACAACTTTCTAAATATGGTAGATAGCGTTGATACCGCGAACCGCGTATGTAGTACAATGCCTGTGTATACATACTTGTATATGTATACATGTGAGTTAGGGAATATCTGAGTATGGTTATGCACATGGACTCATATATGTATTGGAGTGTCTATAGCTATTTGTACTGTTTGTAGGCTTTTTATGTGCCTTATATTTTTATGTTTTTTTAATATATTTTTATATTTCCCATATGTTATATTTTCATTTTTCATTTATTTA
>NC_068987.1:39412482-39413119 GCF_001194135.2 Octopus bimaculoides
CTTTCCCTATTCTTCTCTCCCTTTCACCGTTCCCTCTCTCTCTCTCACTCCTCCTCCTTGACTCTCTCTTCGCTGACACGTGACGAAAGGGGATCTTCCTTTCTGTCCACTGCCTTCCTAAAGAAAAGACGTGTCTTTTCTGTCTCTTCTCTCATGGCTTTCTACCTAGCGTTCATAATAATTTCTCTATCGTCTTGGCTCAACAGCCCTCACCGTTTGTTTTTACTGTCTTTTTCTCACTGTCCTGTTCTTGTTAACACTTTCACCCTCCACAAAAAATCCCAAATTTTATTTAATTTGCTTTGCGGGATGGACTGTTTCGACAAATTCGCTTATCGTCCTTGCCTCTGAAACGCGGAGTAGATGAAACAGGGACAACTGATGAAGAGGTATACTCTTAATGTTGCGTGTCTCGTTTCTCTGTTTGTTTTTTTCGTTGTTCAAAAAAAGTTCGTTTTCATTGTTTTTGTTTTCGTTTCTCATTGTGTTCAACATGTTTTTGATGTCCTGTACCCATATATGCATGCATATATACATATATATGTAGGTATGTACATACATATATGGATATATGCATATATTTATATATTATTTATATTATTATATGATCAAACGTCACGCATCCTTTTCCAAGTAT
>NC_068987.1:39413994-39421987 GCF_001194135.2 Octopus bimaculoides
AATAATAATAATAATAATAATAATAATAATAATAATAATAATAATAATAATAATAATAATAATAATAATAATAATAATCTCTATTCATTTAGGTTGAATATGGATAATTTCACCAGATTTGTGCTGACTGTAAGGAAAAACTACCGAAACGTCCCCTATCATAACTGGACACATGCCTTCTCTGTTACACAGACTATGTTTACAATTCTAAAGAAATCTGGACATGAGTTCGAAACAAAGGAGGTAATTAAAATACATGTAATTATTTAATTATTCTGATAACCACAGATGAGTGAGATTTAAACATGTGCTACTAAGAAAGAAAGGGCCGATGGCTTGTGACTTGTCACCAGCACATTAATCCACTCAGGGTGAGGGATATGCAGTTTGTTTCAATCCATCATTTAGTATGATTCTGTATATGTACCATTTACTGCAACTGGCTGTATACCATATAATAGTTAACTTTATACTCAGTATCTTGTAGTTATGAGTCCAAATGGAAGGCAATGTGTCTGTTCTCATCTTAAAATCCTCATTATTAATTCACACTCACAGAGGATATCTATATTCTTTTGTCACTGTTATGGAAAGTTATTATTTTAACATGGGAAACAACAACCAATAGGTGAAACACTGGATAACTCGTCTTTCCTTCAAATATATAAGGGAAGTCATCTGACTTCCATATAATTTGCTTGTCCATGTGAAGACTCAGCACTGCAAGCTAAATATTTCTCATTTGAAATGCTGCTGCTTGTTAGAACTGTGAGTTGTACTTGACACTGATATATATTTACTGTTAGACAAGCAGACAGGCAGACAGAGCGAAAAAGTTAAGTTTCTTGATCATTTTGACATCTAACATGTGGCACCCATTGCACCTGTACAGGTAATGTCAATCTGATGAAGGGAGTAAGCTTATGTCTACACAAACATTTGGTCACTATAAACAAATAATCTGTGTGGTTGTTCACTATGAAATTATCGAACTCTCATATGTCATCTAACGACAGGAGGGTCCATCATCATCATCATCATCATATATACATATATATAGAGAGAGAGAGAGAAAGAGAGAGAGAGATAAAGAGGGAGAGAAAGAGAGAGAGAGAGAGCTATGCTTGAAACATCAAAAATCCTCTCTTTTTACTGAGTCTCAAACTAATACATTCCATGTGCAGTCCTCTTGTTGTTTTGTTATTGTTATTTTTAATGTTTGATTATTCGATGCAACTATATATATGTGTGTATGTGTGTGTGTGTGTGTGTGTGTAATCCCATCAATAGCAACAATATGAAGATAATAATGCATAGCAGGAAATGTTTACTTGTCAACAATGATTCCCTATGAGTGAAAAACCACAATGATCAATTTAATGCTAACATGAGCAGATATAATGGCATTGATATACATGAGAAAGCCCTAAGCATAAGACTCTACAGAGATGAAGGTTTTGTAGTCTCACACCATACAAATGGCCATACATTAGATATGTATAGGATATCATTAGATATATTATACATTAGACATACATTAGATATGTAGAGGAAAGATTTGATTAGTCCTCCATCATATTACAGTAACCAGCAAAATTAATAGTTAACTATAAGATACCTATAGATATGAGTCATAGAAAACTGAACATGAAACTCATAAATAAATTTTCTAATGACTTCTCAATATTTAAAACAATTTGTTAGCAATATAATTAGAATATCCAAACTAATCTCAAGTAAGATAACCTTAAACTAAGCTGTCTGTTAGTATAATCATGTACTAAGAAAAAGCAAGTTTAAAGAAAAAAAAAATCAACTTCTTGCTCAAGAATGTTGGCAGTGTGATAATGAGAAAACTTCAAGCAGTTAGAACAACTTTCAGTAAGCAGAATCTAACTTCAGGAACAAAAGACTTTAGGCTTCTTATTGGAAAATGCTTAATGAAAGCAATTATATATAAAATTAATTTAAAATCTCAGGAAATGAAATAATACTATATCTACAAGGTCAAATACAATTTGAGGACCATTTCTTCCATCACAAAATAACCTAAGTGTGTGTGTATTTGTGCTAGATTTTGTCAAATCTCTACATGATTTAAATACACAACAAATCTCTGATGTTTAGGTTGCTAAAAATTGTCAGCAGAATGGCACTTAGGAGTCATGACCTACAAGTGGCCTGGCTCCTTTAGAGTGTAAGAAGTTGTTGCATGGTACATTAATGTGTGTGTATTATGAATTAGGCTGGCTACATGTGTTATAAACAAGAACAAACTTGCAACATTTTAATATTTTTTTAAGGGAAGGTTGAACACACACACACACACACGTGTGTGTGTATATATATATATATATATATATATAATTGTCTGTTTCGTATTTCATGTTGTTTACTGTTTGTGATGTCCTGTACCCATATATGCATGTGTGTGTATATGTGCGTGTGTGTGTGCATGTATGTATGAATGTATGTATGTATATATATGCATATATATATATATTATTATTATTTGATTGGACACCACGCATCCATTTCCAAGTAAGTTTATCTTAATCATTTTGATGCGACTCTACCCTATACTGTTCTCTCTCCCCCTCCTTCTCCTTTAATCTCTCTGGTTGCTCACATGTGACCATCGTCCATTTTTCTTTTCCTCATGCGATCACCTTTCTTTTCTTTCAGGGCTGTCCTAGAGGTTGGACGTATCTTGTCTATTTCTCTCTCTTCTATCTTTTCTCTTGTCAAAGAAATTATTTCTACAGCTTTCACTATTTTACCTTCATCTGGTCTAATGACCCTCCATGTTTGTTTTCGTTTGGTTTCCTTGTATGTCTCTACTGTCCTGCTTTTGTTACCAACTTTGACCCTCCATAAAATCCCAAATCTTATTTTGGGTTTTGTGGGAGCAACTGCCTTTGAAGACTCATATTGTCGTTCAATGCTCGAAACGATGAGTAGATAGGTAGCCGACAACTGATGAAGGGTTGTTCTTTATGTTACTTGTCCTGTTTTCAATTTGTTTCTCTCGCTGTTTGCATATTCAACTTATTTTCATATTTCATGTTGTTTATCGTTTGTGACGTCCTGTACCCATATATGCATGTGTGTATATATATACATATATACTCTTTTACTTGTTTCAGTCATTTGACTACGGCCATGCTGGAGCACCGCCTTTAGTCATGTAAATCAACCCCGGGAAAACAGAAACAAACTTTTTTCGAACACGATGTTTTCGTTTCTCATTGTGTTTAACATTTTTCTTGATGTCCTGTACCCATGTATGCACGTATGTATACATATAGATGTAGTTATGTACATATATGTATGGATATATGCATATATTTATATATTATTTATATTATTATATAATATTTCCTCACACCTTCTAAAGTATGCCAAAAACATAATCGAATTAGCATATGGCGAAAATGAACCTGACATGTTCTTCGACTTTAGCAATAATTCTAACAACTGCTGAATTGGTTGTTGTTATTGTTGTTGTTGCTGTTTCCATTGTTATTGTTGCTGCTGTAGAAGTTGCTGTTGTAACTGTTGTTGTTGCTGTATGACGGAGGCTAACAGTTCTTCCATGCTAAGAATTTTGAATGTTTCACTATTATGAAGTGGGCGGTTTTATATTATTTTTCACTGCGTGAAGTTCAAAAGCCTCGCCTCCACTATTATGAAGTGCAGGAAATTAGAATCTTTCTCACCACTTTTACAAAGTGAGAGGATTTTTAATATTTTTCCACTGTGTGTAGTTCAAATCCTTGTCACCACTGTTATGCTGTTTTATTGTGGTTGCGGTCTTCTGGTATATTCATTCACCAACTGTCAAATCACCAACATGTAATCCACGATATCTCTTTTCTTTAGCTCCTACGACTCTCGTATAATATATGGCTGTGCATATGACACTGGATTTCTATCTCCAGCACGCATGCATATTTATACAATTCAGAACCATCTATTCACGGGTATGTTCGGATTCCACCACAACAAAACATTAATGAAGACGGGTTATCTCCCCTGAATCAGAAAAACTTTTATAGACCTGAAGAGACCTAACTAGAAAACGGGAAGATCCAATTTTCCAGTAAGTAGCGCTTGAAGTGGATACATTTAGAAAACACTTCTTTACAGCTGTTTAATGTGCCAGGTTTCTTATAGTCTTTAAAAATTTTGGCTTTCTCCGTGATGCAGATCTTGCAACAGCCACTTCCATTAATATACAGGCCCAGATGATCAATTAATTTCCACCTGATGTCACACAGGGTACCTTGATCTTTGAGGTGCCACACATGGTGGGCCAGGGACGTGACAAACTATCTTTCTGGGACACTGAAGGATGACTGGTGGTTAAGAAAATGTCGCTTGAACAATGTACTTGCAGAACCAATATATTTACAGACATGGGACATGGCCAAATTCACGCCCTTAGTAACATATGGCGCGGAGCTGGTCATCCCATCGGTGTTGAAGATAAATATTTGGTCATCATCTGAAGTGGCAGAACTGGGAACAGCGGATACTCCCTCCAAGTCACTGGTCCTGGATAAGTCATTATTTCTAGGTGCGGCGTTTGTACTGGTGGTAACATACATCGCGGGCCTGGTCACTTTATCTGTATCTATGGTTTGTTAATTATCCGTGGTGGTGATACCGGGGTCTTCGGTGACGCTCCCTGTAATGCTGGTCCCGAACTGTTTATTATCTCTGGGTGGAGCAATTGAATTGGGTGAGAACTGGTTAATCTGCTAATAATACTGCTGTTTGATGGTACATTACTGTTATTGCGGATATCAGGTCTAGGTATCACCATAGCCTCATAGATGACCCCTTCAGCCTCGCATCAGCCTCCTACTGGACAGTTATTATAAACCCTGCAAGAGCAACCTGCCTCCTCCCTTGTATTGTGGGTACTTGCTAAAATGTATTTTATGTTATGTTTGTTAAGACGTATTCCTCGACTTCTGAGCGTTTCCTCACGTCTGCGACATAGATATTTTAAATTTTGTACTTATATATAGTTTGACGAGCTGTCAACAAGACCTTGCTTTCTAAATGAGAAACCTTGGGTAACTCTATGTCTAAGATATAAAGCTTTTGTTGTAATATATATGAAGGCGCATGGCTCAGTGGTTAGAGCGTCGAGCTTACGATCATGAGGTTGTGAGTTCGATTCCCAGACCAAGCTGTGTGCTTGAGCAAAGCACTTTATTTCACGTTGCTCCAGTTCACTCAGCTATAGAAATTAGTTGCCTTTCTCTGACACTTTGCCTTTCCCTTGGATAACATTGGTGGCGTGGAGAGGGGAGGCCGGTATGCATGTGCGACTGCTAGTCTTCCATAAACAACCTTGCCCGGACTTGTACCTCGGAAGGTAACTTTCTAGATCCAATCCCATGGTCATTCATGACCGAAGGGGGTCATCCGATATATATATATATATATATATATATATATGTAACGGTTGTAAGATGAACGAAGAACAGTGATCGAAGTTGTAAAGAAATATTTATTTATCGTTACTTTAATAAATACCATACCATGACGGGTAGGTTAGTGTAATAGTATAACACAGTTTGTAAAGCATGCAAGGTAAAGAAAGTTAATTTCGGCCTGTATATGTGTGTACACGATCTTGTAGCAGTGTATAGACAGAGATATGGTAATGTTACAGAAAAAAGAAAGTGAGCTAGTGAAAGTTATAGGGTGTGCGACGTTGTCTCACAACTGCTGGCAGTAAACTTCATTTCTCCCTCTGGCCAAGGTTCTAGCTGGTCAGCCAGACTTTGTTCTCATTGAGTCTTCACCGACTGGTGACTAAACTAGTTGAGTTGTCAATGACTGGTGACTAAACTAAATTGTTCTTGGGGTTTCCTTGCTTTTATAACGATCTAGAAGGATAGATATATTATTGAGAACAATAGATTTAGTTGGTGGTCTTGTTATCTCTATTCTAGCTTTTGGTGATGTAGAAGAGGTTAGGAAGGGTCAAGTGGTGAAGACATTGTTTCGGCCTAGCTAAAGGCATCTGGAAAATATCAAACTGCTGTCAGAGAAAAAACTATTGTTCGACCGTGGGAAAAGTTCTGTTGCAGTGTTAATTTAAATTTGGCTATGGTGGATCGAATCCACTTCATGCATGCAAGATCCATTACATATATATATATATTAGAAACAATAATAATCAGGTACTCAGATGTTTGGATGGTTGTAGATTTACAGATTTTTATTCATATGTCATATGTTTTATTAAAAAAAAATATTTTTTTATTATTAAATATGTGACATATGAATAAAAATCTGTAAATATACAACCATCCAGACATCTGAGTACTTGATTATTATTTTTTCTAATATATAATTCCTGTACATCACCTCCAAACCTTCCAATATATATATGAGACTCAAGACTATTGAAAAGGTTGCAAGACGCAACGAAAATTTTAGGAAAATGAAAATAAGAAATAAGTGGAAATTTTACCGGTGAGTTAAATAACTGTTAGAAACAAGAACGCTAGTTTACAGGGAGCTGTTTAGGGAGAGAGGTTATGAACTCTATACTAAGAGTTTAAATTAAGCAGAAAAATCTAAAAGTTAATAATAATGGTAATAAAAATCTTTTTTGTAAATCGAAGGAGAAAGAGAGAGAATCCAATGAATTCTTTATATACTACTCATTGTGTAAATAAACGTTTATGAGGAAGGAAAATTAAAGATGGATTATAAATATAATTAATTAACCATAATATTGTATCATATTAAGTTACGGTAATTAACCTAAATAAATGGCAATACAAGGTACAAAACTATAAACTGATGAAAAAATAAGAATAAACATACTTACGATGACAAAATCGATAGTATGTACGTAAATATATACAAGTATACTTAAAACTCTACGAATATAAATTTATCGGGGATAAACTTGCTGAACCAACTAGAGAAAAAGAAAGAGTATAAACAACTGGCGTTGGAGTTAGATACAATTGCTATTTAAGATAATATTATAATGTTATTATTCTCATTGTTGTTATTGTTATTATTATAAATGTAAAAATAATTTTATTATTATTATTATTACTATTATTGTCTAAAGCTAAATAAAAATAAATACAAAGTGGGGTGTTGTTCATACCACATGTAAAGTGGCTGTCAACTAGTGAGTATGTTGGTAGGTAAAAAAAATAATAACTAAAATTAGAAAAAAGATGAAATTAATGAAACGATTTTTATTACCATTATTATTAACTTTTAGATTTTTCTGCGGTTCATTATGTCTTCTTTTAGTTTAAACTCCTACAGCTCCCTGTAAACGAGCGTTCTTGTTTGTAACGGTCATTTAACTTATCTATATAGTGTTATTACTCGTACGTAACCTTAGCATTTAGCGAAAGTTTTGCATTTGTAATATGGTTCCCTGACGATGAATTTATGTGTATATACCAGCATCTCTCACTTCTTTGGAGTAGAGTGCACATAATTTTTGAAACATATGTAGGAATTAAAGGAACTTATTGATTATATGCGTTTTGCTCCATTTATTATTATTCTTTATATCTACTCAAAATACATCACATTAAAATGGAATTTCTACCCATTAACCGGGTATGATATCCCAGTTTTTGTGTGTTTTTTGCTATCCTGGTAACTATTAACATATTTGCATTATCGAAGTTTTACAACCAAGATAATATTGATATATACATAAATTAATATATATATATATATATTGGTTGAAAAAATGTAAAGAAAAAGGAAGAAAAATGCCTTCGTTTCGCATAGTTTAATATTTTTTTATATAAATATATACATATTAAATGGGTGTTGTAAAATCCCAACCGGTTTTCGCTATTTAAATTAGCTTTTCAAGGGGTATTGTGTAGTGATTAATTCGCATGATGAGGGGCTTTCGCCATCTTGGTTGTATGAAAAATAAGAAAGGATTTAGAGAGTGAATCAAGGGAGGTAATGGGTGTCA
>NC_068987.1:39429927-39435831 GCF_001194135.2 Octopus bimaculoides
ATATATATATATATATATATATATAATAATTTAATTATTAATTTTTCTATATGTGATAGTGGATTTTCATCAATGAGTTCTTGAAAATTGGTTATTTTCCCTAAAACTATATATTATATATATATATATATATATATATATATATAATAATATTATTAGGGACAAAATCCAAAATTACAGGTAAAAAACTCAATTAAAATCAATTTATAAAAAATTAAATTGAGCATAGTTCAAATTTACAGAAAACAAAAGACGAATGCAGATGTAAGAACAACAAGCAGGTGTATTAGTTTAACACTCGGGAAAAATAGAAAAGTCTTTTTACATTTCGAGCCTACGCTCTTTGATAGAAAAGATTAAAATGGAGAAAGAATGAGAAAATAGAGAGGAAAAACAATGTGCAGAGTTCAACGATCCAACATGGTGAGATGACTGGAAAAAAGAGGTTGAATGAAAGGGAGATAATAATAATAATAATATTAATAATAATGATAATGATGATGATGATAATAACAAAAACAACAACAATAATAACAATAAGAGTGTCAATGATCCCAACAATTCAAGGTGCACAAGCGTGTGTGTGTATGGGAGAATGGGGCAAGTGTGTGTGTATGGATGTGTGTGTATGTGTGAGTATGCATATGGATGTGTACATGTGTGGGCTAAGGTGTATGTGTAGCAAAAGCATGCGCACGTGTGTGTGTATGCTCTGTGTAGCAGTTGATGTGTTTGTTCAGGTGGTGTGTGCCCATGTGTATGTGTGTGTCTGTAACCAAATAGTATGCATGTGTACAGTGTATGTTTGTGAACGAAAGTTATCTTTGTCTATGCGTGTTGCATGTGCTTATGCATGTTGCATGTGTGTGTATATATTGTCTGTGTTCAGGTATTAGGTGCTTGTGTAGGTGTGGGAGCGTGCATGATGGTGTGTGGTATGTGTATTGAGTTAAGCAGGTTATGGGTTCGTTTGAAGGAGAGAAGGGGTAGGTTAGAGAAAATGTGTGAGGTAGAGGGGTCGGACTGGAGTTGCCAGAAGGCTCAGAGAATGGTGCATTGGAGGGGTAGTATGGAGGGGTGGAAGGAAAGGGTGGGGTGGGTGTGATGAGAAAGAGCAGAGACACGGTCCACAGATCGTGCCTGGGCAAGGGCAGTGTAGATAGTGGTGAGGGGATATCTATGTAGGGTGAAGTGGCAAGCCATGAGTTGAGATTGAGTCTTGAAGTCATAGTCATCATGCAGTACCTGTGTAGATGGAGGAATTGGGAGTAGGGGATGGAGAGATTGGTGTGGGTAGGGTGAGAGGAGGAGGAGAAGTTAATGTATGAGTGTGAGTCAGTGTGTTTGTAATGGGTGGAGGTAGTGAGAGTGGAGTGATGTATGCTGACAGAAATGTCAAGAAATTCGATGGAAGAGTTAGGGATAGTGCAGGAGAATTTGAGGGCAGGATGGAATGATTGGACAAAGGAGAAGAAAGAGTCCAGATGTTCATGGGAGAGTGAGGTCACGCCAATTCAGTCAAAGATATAATGACTGTATAGCTCGGGAGTGGGACCAGTGAATTGTGAGAATATTTGGGCCTCAACATAGCCAACATATAGGTTTGAATAGTTGGGCTCATTCTCATTCCCATGGCCACTCCTGAGACCTATTGGTAAAACTCTCTCACGAACGAGAAGCAGTTGAGAGGACAAGTTCGGTCAAACAAAGAAGTGTGGAGGTGTCACGTTGTGGGTCTGGCCAAAGCTCAAGGAAGTGTTTAAGCACAAGAAGGCCTTCATTGTGTGAGATCACCGTATACAAAGATTTAATGGCAAGAGTGAACAGAAGTTGAGAGGAGACTGAAGGGAAGGAGAAAGAGTTAAACAGATGGAGAACATGATTGGTGTTATGAATGTGTGAGGGAAGGGAAGCCACTGGGGGTGCAAGGACACAGTCGAGGTATTTGGAGATCATTTCAGTGGGGAAATTTATGGCGAAGACAATGGGGCAGCCAGGGTTGTTGGGCTTGTGAATTTTGGGAAGGAAATAAATAGTGGAGATGCGTGGGGTACAGACAATGAGATTGGAGACATTGGGAGGGAGACAGGAAAAGGAAATGAGGTCATGAATAGTGGAGGACACAGTCTGTTGGTTGTTAGGCATGGGGCTGGAGAGCAGAGGGCAATAGAAGATGGTGTCTTGAAGTTGATGAAAAGCTTCAACCCTGTAAAGGTCTGCGCACCACACTACTACAGCTCGGCTGGTTTGATGACGATATCTTTGTGGCATTGGAGACATTGAAGGCTGAAAGTTTGGTCGAAGAGATGTTGAAATGTTGAGGATGCCTGTGAAAGTTGAACCTGTCCACAACACGTTGGCAGATGCTTGCAAATTGATCAACTGCTTGGAACTGGCCAGGAGCTGGCGTTCAGTAGGATGGTCGGTGACCCAGGTCAGTGAAGCAGTCTTCTTCATTAGATGCAGGAGGAGTGTCATGGAATAGTGCATGTAGCCTAACTCGGTGCACAAAGTGTTGGATATCAGCATGAGTCTGAAACTTGTTACTAAATGGAATGAGAGGTATGTAGCACAGAACCCTGCTGAGAAGAGAGCGCTCCACTTCAGAGAGGCGGTTTCAAGAGGAATGGTAACAACAGACTGAAGCGTGGGAGGAGGAAAGGTGGAGGCTGGGAGGAGAGAGAAGGAAGTGGTGTGTGGGAGGGTGGGAGTGAGGATGAGAGAGGAGTGGCTGTAGTGGCATTGGGTGGGACAAGATGAAAGAGTGAGTGGAGTTTATGTTGTTTAGTGCAAGTGAGAAAGTCATGGAGGAGGTGGAAGCATAAGGTGGAATGTGCAAAAGATGGTGAGCAAGATATTCACTGGCACCCCCCACTTCATGTAGTCTACCTCAGTTCTTTATAGTGAGAGCAAAACAGAATGAAATAATAAAACAGAAGTTACATTAGAAACACAATATGCCAACACAAGTGCAAAACAAAAGAAAAAGAACAACCAAAATATGCATTGAACACAGAATAAACGCTGAGATATTGTTCATGTAACAATGATAAGTTCAAAGATATGCAAACAGTTCTGTAGTTTTACTATTTTTTTAAATAACTGTAAAAAAATGGGGGGGGGGTTGTTAACAGAAGTAAGTCCAAATGTATTTTGTTGGCCAATGGACTTTTCTTCCACTTTTGGTTACCCTGTCTGTATGAGGTGCAATATCGTTGGATAACATGCTATTTTCTTATGTGGATTGTTTGGTGGTGGCAGATGAGGAATAAGATTGTTGTGGTAGGTGAATGGACTCAACAAAAGCCTGCTTAAGTGGATCAGCACTGACAATCTCCTGCCTCTACTGAATATCTAAGACCATATAATTTGGTTTAGCTTTTAGTACACAGTACAGTCTAGAATAAAGAGAGTGCAAAGGATGCTTAGCTACATTGTTGCACATGAAGACTTGAGTCCAGATATTTGTGTCATACTGAAGTAAAATTTTAATGGTGGTAACTCTGCCATGTAACTTCACCATGATGAATATTGTTTGTAAGATTATGCTGTTGATTAGCTGTTGTGACTACCATCTGACTCGGCAGCATAAGTGAACCATACAGTAATTCTTTTGGGGAGTAACCTAGGTCTTCGTTAATAGTGGTACATAAACCTAGTAAGCAGGGCTTCTAACCAACTATCCAAATCTGTATATACTCATAAAGCTGCTTTAAGTTGGTGATGAAATGTTCTATCATTCTGTTAGACATGAGGTAACAAGCTGTAGTAGAAATTCTTTGTGTACCTAACAGATTAGATAAGTCAAGGAAAAGACTGGAATTGACAACCCCTGTTGATTGTTGTCAAAGGTACACCTAAACATGAAATCCATTAGGCCATCAGAGCCTTTGCAACTTGTAAGGGATGAAATATCTTTAACTGGTATGGTTTCAGGATATCTGGAATAATTGTCTATACAAGCTGAAGGATACATTTTATCTTGTACTGGTAGTAGAGGATCCACAATATCTATGTGGATATGTTTAAAATGAGCACCAGGAGTAGCAAATGTACCAAGTGGTGGTGAACTTTGGCTTTTTAGCAGGAAATACAATGCTGTACTCAATTACAAATGTCTTTCTGCATATTTGGCCATACAAAATTGGCTGAAACTAATTTCTCTGTTGCTAAAATACCAGAATGAGATAAATTATGAAGAACTGAAAAGACCATTTATCTATGATTTTCCAGGACATAAGGTTTAGAAGATCCAGTTGAAACATCATTCCATATGTAAAACACTAGATTGTAGTGGTAAGAGATGAAGATCTAGAGTAGATGACTGAATTTTGAAGTTGCAATAATTCTCCATTGCCTTTCTTTACTGTAGCAATTCTTTCCAAATTTCTAGTATCAGCAGAATGCAAAGCTCTCAACCACATAATTCTAGGTTCAGTCCCACTGCATGGCACTTTGGTTGAGAATTTTCTACTATAGCCTCAGAGTGACCAAAGCCTTGTGAGAGTATTTGATAGATGGAAATTGAAAGTAAACCTGTCACATGCATGTGTGTGTGTGTGTGTGTGTGTTTGTGTTTGTGTGTGTGTGTGTGTGTGTGTGTGTGTGTGTGTGTGTGTGTGTGTGTGTGTGTGTGTGTGTGTGTGTTTGAGTCTGTGTTTGTCCTTCACTACTGTTTGACAACTGGTGTTGGTATGTTTACATCTCTATAACTTAGTGGTTTGGCAAAAGAGACTGATAGAATAAGTAGCAGGTTTAAAAAATAAAAATAAGTACTGGGGTTGATTCATTTGATTAAAATTCTTCAAGGCAGTATCCCAACATGACTGCAGTCTGATGACTGAAACAAGTAAAAGAATAGAAGAATAATGTATCTGTTGCAGAATTTTCAACACTCTTGATATGAATATCCACAGTAAACTGTGAAATATAAGCAAGGTGTCTAATGTCTCTTGGAGAGTATTTATCCATTTTGGATTATAATGTGTAGCTTAATATTTTATGATCGTATAAATGGCAAATGTTCTTCAAATAAATTGCCAATACTTTTGTCCAAATGTGCAATATCTTATTTCAGCTAACTTAAAATGTTTCCAAAAAAAAAAAAGAAGAAAGAGGTTGTCAGGAATTTT
This sequence comes from Octopus bimaculoides, assembly GCF_001194135.2. Taxonomy (NCBI): domain Eukaryota; kingdom Metazoa; phylum Mollusca; class Cephalopoda; order Octopoda; family Octopodidae; genus Octopus; species Octopus bimaculoides. The sequence continues at coordinate 39,435,060 of NC_068987.1, forward strand.
GGATAAACCGCTACAGTACTCCACCGATTCCAATCTCAGATGCATCTACCATCAATGACAGAGTTGCATCTGGTTAGTAGGGTAATTCTAGTTAATTTTTCTTTAATGTCACTAAAAGACTGTAATTCTGTTGGAGTTAGAGAAACAGTTTCATTTTAAGCCTGTTACTTATTCTAATGGTTTCTTTTTGCCAAGCCACTAAGTTATCGGGACTGAACCCAGAACCATGTGGTTAGAAAACAAACTTCTTACCATACAACCATACACACACACACACACACACACACAAACATACACTCGTACATATGCATATTTATATATACATCTATGCATGAGCATGTGTGTGTGTATGTGTGTGTGCACGTGTATGTGTGTATGTGTGTGTGTGTGTATGTGTGTGTGTGTATGTGTGTGTGTGTGTTATTCTTTGCTTGGAAAAAGAAATAAGGGTCAGTTTCAGGAAGAGTAAGCATGGAAAAATAGACTAAAATGAAAGAATATCCATATATATCCAGAGAGGAAGCACACACACTAAGATGTAGAGCAGTTTATATATTTGTGGGGAAGGCTGGTTTATGGGATTACTGTGGGTTTCCCATCCATAAAGGGTTTAACATTATGGCATATTGTCAGATCCCAAAACCTGTTGGCCTAAGACTTTAGGTCTTAGGCCAACAGGTTTTGGGATCTGACAATATGCCATAATGTTAAACCCTTTATGGATGGGAAACCCACAATAATCCCATAAGCTAGCCTTCCCCACAAATATATA
>NC_068987.1:39436279-39446279 GCF_001194135.2 Octopus bimaculoides
GTGTGTGTGTGTGTGTGTGTGTGTGTGTGTGTGTGTGTGTGTGTGTGTGTGTGTGTGTGTGTGTGTGTGTGTGCGCGCGTGTATCAATATGGATATAAAAAATGAATATGAAAGAAAGGGAAGAGTGTACTGTTTAATGAAAATGGAGTGTTGTACTTTATTTTATTGGAAGCTGAAACTGCAGAAATTGTGTCTCTGAGTTTCTCCTTTATAAACTTCAGATAAAAATTAGTCGTCCAATATTTGGAAATGTGAAGTTTAGACTAATGACTTATGAAGTTTCAACTTCCAATAACATCATGTATGTGTGTGCACATGTCTATAGCTGTTGTCACTGGAAAATTCCTCACATTGTTTCACTGAAGCCTTTTTCTGCAGTTAGTGTTGATTTATTTGCCAATTCATTTGTTCTTTTTTTTTTCCATTGATCAGCTTTGTTGATATTTATCTGTATACTGTTTTCCCTGACCAGGTCAGTAATCATTCTATCATTACTTGTCACTTGCGTAATGTCATCCTATTTTGCTAAACCATGTTTTGTTTTTGCTAGAGTTGTTTATTGTTCATTCATTGACCACTTCAGTTGTTGTCTTGTATCTACCTGTCTGTTACACCATTCATATCCTGTTTCATTAAATTTTTAATTCTGTCTACTTCATAAATTATTATTATTATTATTATTATTATTATTACTATTATTATTATTATCTATATATATATGCATGCAAGCATGTGTGTAATAGGTTAATATTTTTGATTCCCTGACAGAGTATCGCACTATTCATTGCCTGCTTGTGCCATGATCTTGATCATCGTGGTAAAACTAATCAATTCATGAAATTGTCTGAATCTCCACTAGCAGCACTGTATACAACTTCAACAATGGAACATCACCACTTTAATCAGACCGTTACCATCTTGCAGGTTTGTATTCATAACTGTCATCACATTCCAGTTTCTTTTCAGCTTTTTATGTAACTTATGTTGTTTTTGGGAGTGCAACTTTTATTTCTTTGTAAGTAAATCTAGTGAATCATTGTGATAACACTTTCATTTCTTTGTGCAAAAGTTTTGCAAAAGTTTTACTGAATGTTTTCTTGCCAACCAATGTGTTTATTTTTCATTGTGAATGAGAATATACGGCAAAAGATGTGTTTTTAATGTAAAGCAAAGGATATGTTTTTAATGATATTAAAAGACACAACAAAATTAAAACAACTATTTATTGAAATAGGGCTAATAAATACAACTATTGTGTGTGATTATATATATCATCATCATCATCATCATTTAACGTTTGTTTTCCATGTTGGCATAGATTGGATGGTTTGACCAGAGCTGGACCAGATTCCAGTATTATTTGGCTTGGTTCCTATAGGTGGATGCCCTTCCTAATACCAACCACCTTACAGATTATTCTGGGTGCTTTTTATATGGCACTGGCACAAGTGCTTTTTATATGGCACCAGCATGGATGCCCTCTATGTAGCCTAGTATGGGAGCTTGTTACTTGGCCTGGCATGGGTGCTTGCTTTTTACACAGTCTAGCATGGGTACTTTTTATGTGGAATTGGCACAGTACTTTTTACATGAACCAGTGCAGATAATGCTTCATGGCACCAGCATTGGTTCTTTTTACATGGCACAAAGCTCTTGCAAAGCAAAATCCCTTTCAGCTAAGAGGGAGCATTAATAATTTTTCTGTAGCAAAAAAGTCTTCTTGAGAACAGCATGGTGCCAGATATCATGGTCCTTTGTCACCTCCTTTGTAAAGCTCAGTGTCCTGAGATCAGCCTTCAGTACTTGGATCTCCCTCTTCCATAAGCTCCATCCACTTTAAGTGATTGGCACTTCTTTATGCCACTGTCTACATTCATCAACATGACATGACCAAACCAGTCCAGTCTTCTCTCTCTCACACTACTCCTAATTCCTTTTATGCCTAACTTTCCTCTCAATACACTAGCACTCTGTTGCACGTGTACACGTACATTGCACATCCAGCAGAGCACATACTAGCTTTATTCCTCTCTAGCTTTTGCTTGTCCTCTGCATTCAGAGCTCACATCTCACTACTATGTTGTATTGCTGTTTTGTATATATGCATCATACAATTTTCCTTTCATTTGGAGAGACATTTGGTTGCCAACAAACATAAAGGCTCTCTGAATTGTCTCCATCCTCTTCTTATTCTAGTGATTACTCTTTCTGTACATCCCCCACTTTACTAATTAGGTCCCTTATGTAGCAGAAATTATCCACTACCTTTAAAGAACCTCTGGAGTATTTGAGAAAATCAATTTCTTGTGTATTTGTAGTTTTTATGGCTCATGTGCATCTTCCACATAGAAACACTACTTTCTCTGATAACCCTCTCATATCCAAGTGGTTTCTTTTTTTAGTAGATCTTGGAGTGGTTTGGTTGTCTGCTAAATTCTCAGTGAATTTGCCAACATGATTTGCCATACCGAGCAACCTTCTTAGCTCAGATACATTTTGTGGTCTGGTCAGTTCCTTTATTACTTTTACTTTTTCAGGATCTACTCAGATTCCTTCTTTGGATATTATATGACCCAGAAATTTCACCTCACTAGCAGAGAATAAACACTTTTCATTTAGTGTTACCCCTGCTGCTTTCATTCTTTGTAGAACCTTTTGTACCCTATGGTCGTGCTCTTGTTGTGTTTTTCCACTAACCAGAACATCATTTATGTCACAAATGAACCCTGGTATTCCTGACACAATGTGTGACATTTCTCTGTGGAAAATTTCTGGTCCGGAGCTTATTCCAAAAGGTAACCATAAATAACAGAATCATTCATACGGTGTGATGAAAGTGGTAAGTTCCTGTGAATCTTCATGCAGAACTATTTGGTGGAAACCACTGTTACAGTCAAGTTTCGTGAACACTGTGGTTCCTTCAAGTTCAGCAAGAAGTTGATCAGTTGAAAGAAGTGGAAAATTTTCCCTTTTCACACTTTCGTTTAATTTAGTGTAGTTAACATAAAGTCTGACTTCCATCTTTTTTCGGGACTGCTACAATGGGAGCACACCAGTCTGACGGGGACTTCACTGGACAGATAATTTTCTCTTTTTCCACTTGCTTTAACTGTTGCTGGACTTTCTTCATCATGGGAAGTGGTAGTTGTCTGGGGGTGGTGTTTGAGAAAGGTTGAGCTTTTTCATCCAAGTAAATTTTGTATCCATGGCTCAATTTTCCTAGGCCTGTAAACACACTGGGAAAGTCTTTTTTGTATTGGAAAGCTTCTCGTGAATATTTAACTGAATATTTATTGCCAGACATAAAGATATTTAGTGTTGGCTATATATATTTGAACTATATAAATAATTTCTTACTGGCAGAGAGGAAAACTGCTCTGAAATTATAGAAAGCTATCTATGTGGCAACATGAGGTCAGTCCAAAAAATATACAAGGTCATCTGTGCAAATCTCTGTGGTGATGGAGGTCCCTTAGCTGTCTGTGTGGCACCTTCAACAATCTGCAATTAATTGAGTGCCAAAGCAGTTTTTTATAGGGAACAAGAACATTCAAGAAAACCATCTAATGCCACAGCCTTATGTTGAGTAGTCAGTTTATAGACCAATTATATGAAATTATGGTGTTTGACTGAATATCTAGTGGTTAAGTTTGGAATCATCCCTACAATATTATTAAACTTGTGGTCTTCTAAAACATTCGGCTTGAGCTAATAGCTTTCTACCGCCAAGAATAATTATGCTTATATATGAAAGGGCTTATAGCGGACTTTTAGTATTCTTCCAGTTTCATGTTCCAGCTTTTGCCTTTCATCCTTTTGAGGTCAATGAAATAAGTACCAATTGAGTACTGGGTTCAATGTAATCAACTAGCCTCCTCCCTCAAAATTTCCCTTTCTACTGTAGGCTCTTGTGCCTACAGTACAAAAGATTATTATTAAAGCAGCAAGCTGGCAGAATTGTTAGTGTGTCAGGAAAAATTCTTAATAGCATTTTTTCTAGCCATACATTCTAAGTTTAAATGCTGATGAGGCTGACTTTATTTTCCATCCTCCTAGGGTTGATAAAATAAATAAATACCAGTTGAATATTAGGGTTGATGTAATCGATTTATCCATTCCCGAAAGTTGCTGGCCTTGTTCCAAAATTTGAAAAGATTATTATTATTTTAGAGGTTGTACAGTATTCCATGATGCTGTTGATTGAAGATATTGTGTCTATTAGGGGTTTGTACTATCTGTCAAGTTACAAGGACCTCAGGCAGTAAGCTGGGTTTTATGCCTATTTCCTCTATCCATCTGTTCTGATCTTTAGGGATAGTTCCCAATTCACCTATAACTACTGGGATACATTTTACTCGCACTTTCCATAGTCTCTGTAACTCAATGGCTAGGTCCTGGTATTTTGCTGACAAGCTATTTTGGCAATTGTATACAGACGTCGTTGTCCCCTTGATAAATGATGGCAGCTAAGATAATGATCGGCAGTGATGTCATCAGGCCTTTCTATGGCAAAGGTGACATAGTAGGCTGGATTCAAAAGGTCAAATTTGTGGCCAGGCTGCAAGGCATCGAAGATGTAGCTAGCCTCATGGCCCTGTATTCAGAGGGGAGTGTGCTGGCACTGTACCTCGAAATGGATGAAGAAGAACAACTGAGTGTTGCGAAGATTGAGCAGCGCTCGAGAGAGGCTTACACAGATGGAGAGTACGAGGCTTTTGCTAGGCTGGGAATGATCAGATGGAGAGAGGAACAGGTTGACACATACGCTGTGGAGGTATTGAGGCTGGTTGTGTTGTCTGGTCTCACTGGTGAGGGACTTGAGAAAGTAGTGCAACTGGCCTTTGTGAATGGCATTCCCGACGACGCGTGGGTGCGACTACAACAGTTGCCAAGAGGCAACAAAGTGGCAATGAGTGAGCTCATCGTTCAAGCCCATATGTTGACACAGAACACTGGGTGGAAGGCAGTGGTGATAGTGGCTGCAGAAGCACGCAATGCTGCGTGACGGCTGGTGAAGGACGAAAAGAGGCCTGCTGTGGAACGAGTGGCCATTCACAGGCCAGTGAGTTTTAAATGCCAAGGACTGCACATAGCGAGGGACTGCATGGAGCCCTGACCAGTTTGCTACCAGTGCAAATAGACTGGGTGTATCGCCCGAAATCGTACCCAGGGAAAAGGCCACAGGGAGTTGTTGCCTCTCTAACTTCTCCCGCGAACGAGTAGAGGTGTTGGTGAAGTCACTACCCATAGTTGGAATCATGGTCAGGGGAAACACGTTCAAGGCCCTCATGGACATGGGCTGCACAACGACTCTCATGACCCCGAGGGTGACAAAGAAATGGAAGGGGACAAGTAGCGTTCAGGCGGTCAACGGCAGCGAAATCGAATGCAAGTGTAGCAGCGATCAGGATATAGTGGTACGAGGCACAATGCTAAGGCTGCGAGCGATTGTGATTGGCCACATGGTAGATGGGCTCGGCGTGGTAATGGGGATGGACACGATCAATCGCCTTGGAGGTGTCAGTGTTGGAGGAAACGTGGTTTCGTTCGGTACCGTGGAGGCGTCGTGCACCGTGAGTCAGGAATGTGAGTATGAGCAGAGCCCTGCAAGGAGTTGCACTGCCTACACCATTGAAGACAAGGATTTTTGGGTGGCATTTGATAGTCAGCGATGAACGATAGAGTGGCGCTGGAAAGAGGGATGCCCGACGCTGAAGAACAGGGTGAGCTGCTACCAGCATACTCTGAAAGGATACGCCAGGAGTGAGTTTGAAGAAGTAGAGAAATGCATTAAAGTGTCCTTATCCCGTGGAAGGAGGAGGTGGTGAGCGGAGTGGTACCTCTAATGGCAATGGTGCAGTCAGCAAAGGGCAAAGTTAGACTGGTACTGGACTTTCGGGAGATGAACTACCATGTATTGTGCCACACAAGTAGCGAGGTGACCGACATCTGTGATGAAATGCTGCATGTATGGAGGCAGTCGACTAAGGCAGCGATGATCGTCGACAAGGGCCGGACATATTGTCTGACAAGGCTGGGTTTTGGGCTGAATTCTGCACCGAAGATCATGGCGACAGTGCTCAAATCCATCCAGGGAAAGGTAGATAGGATAAGAAGGGCCACCAATTCCTACATAGATGACATCCTAGTGGACGAGACCGTAGAGCCTGCCACAGAGGTTGTGAGACATGTAAAGAAATTCGGGCTGATTGTGAAGCCACCGGAGCCAATGGCTGGAGGAGCTGCACTGGGGCTTAAGCTTCAGAGAAACAGAACAGGCGAGTTGGTGTCTCGTAGGGGAAACAAGATCCCAGAGCTAGGTACCAACGTCAGCAGGAGAGAACTGTTCTCAATGTGTGGAAGTTAGAAAGTCACTACCGGATTGTAGGGTGGCTGGGTACGGAATGCAGTTACACCAAGAGACGAACAGAAGGGGAAAACTGGAATAACAAGGTGGAGATGATGCGGGAAATCCTGGAGAGGACGAGAGCAGAAGACCCAGTCGGAGGGAACTGGCATGTACCAAAATTGGATAACAGAACCGTATGGCATGATTATAGCAGCATCGTGATAGGGGTTGTGTTGGAAATCGGAGGTACCAAAGTGGAGGATACCACCTAGCTTTGAAAAGCAGATGACTACAACCACATCAATGTCGTTGAGTTGGACGCAGTGCTGAAGGGAGTGAATTTGGCCTTGAACTGTGGGGCTGCACTCCATGGAAATTTGGACGGATTTGGCTACCATGCTTGGCTGGGTAGGATCGGTGATGAGAAGAGAGTGCGAACCAAAGGGGCTGCGGAAATGATAATGAAGCGACACCTTGGGATTCTAGGGGAGCTGATTGGCGAGTTCGGCCTGAAGCTGAATATGGTCTTTGTGCCTTTAGAGAGAAACAAGCAGACGCTCTAACCAGGGAAAAAAAGGCCTGGCTAGGGGAGCCGGAAGAATCGAAACAAGGGGTAGCTGCGGTGTATCAGTTAAATGGAACCCATGTCATCCCATATTTATCTCCACTGCCATTCTGATCATCCACATCATACAATCAAATCAAATCCGAAGTCCCAGTTTTTGAGGATAAGATGTATTTGCACAGACGCTGAAGATTATTGGAAACATACAAATGCTTTTGTGCACTATTATGTTGTTGTGCGTGGGAAATGAAAAGAGGTTCACCTACCTTCCTTTCTCGTCTGTGCCTGTCTGGGAGTAGTCACTCCCGTGATCCTGTCCTACCCTGTCACCCAGTATAAGCAGCTGCTATCTGACCAACCCGGGAGTGAATTCTCTGACATCCATTCACGATGCCTCAGCTGGCACAAAGAGGCCGACCCTCTCCTATCTTCCCTGCACTTCCCTTTTCACGCTTCCTCTTTCGCTCAGTCCCTTGAACATTGACATCATGGCCCTCTTCTTCTGGCTCACCCCCACACGTCCCCCTGATCTCAAAGATCACCTCCTCACTTCACTACATGTTGAAATCTACCACCCACCTGGGTGGGTGCCTTGCACGTTGTGATCTCCTTAAACTGGGAATCCCATTGTCGTCCTCTTCTCCACAATCATCATCTGACGAAGCGACAATCCTACGAACATCCAAGACATGATGCAGCATTCCATCTACAGAGATGTTGTTTTTGGAATTGACAGCCGTCATTATTCCTATGTTCCATTGAGTTGTGCAACATGCCTTTGGTGGCTTGACCCAGAGTTCATCTCCCACATCCACAAAGTTGGGCTCTCTTTCTTTTACAGGGCATCTCAATGGTTTACTCAGATGCCACCATTCATATTTGAATATTGCTCTATGTGGAATGGGCTCTTCGGCCTGTCCTGACTGGGGTGACATGTTGTACCAGAACACCGCTTCCAGCAGCGAGACATGTCCCTTCTCTGCCTTGGCCTTGATCGTTCGATGATGTCCCTCCATGATCCCATTTCCACTCGGCCTGTATGTCGCTCTGAAAAAGCGGTGCACTTTCCACCCGTTAAGCATCTCCTTCAGCGCCTCCAAACGAAATGCTGTGCTGTTGTCCATCAGCAATTCATCCACAGAGCCCCACTCTAAGAATACCCAGTTTAGAATATGTACCATCTTGTCCACAGTGCCTGCCCCCAATTCCCTCCAAATGGCCATCTGGCCGGCCCACAATCGACCATCGTGAGATACATCCCCTGCTGGTAGTGCGTCACATTCACTGCTAGTCGTCTCCAGTTGTGTTCTACTGAAATGTTTCCCTGCTCATGCACACCTGGAGCAGGGTCAATGAATTGACACCTGTCACAGTTCCCAACCACCTTTTGGATGATCTGTCTGGTAACATCAGCGTCAATCCTCCTGGTGAAATACAGGGTCCTGTCCACGTCTATATAATGCATGGCATGCAGTCTCCTTAGCTTGGAGTCGACTATTCGGCCTTCCGAAAACTTAACTTTTGTATCCAAAAATTTGACGCTAGTATCCCAAATGTAGGAACTTGATCTTTTAGCTACTGGGAGTAGAAAGCCATCTGGCCATTCTGGAACTTTAGCAATGCAACATTCATACCCACTGCAAATTGGGTGCAATTTTTTAATGCATTTTTGGAAAACCGTAAAATACAGATGTTCTTCTTTCTGAACGTAATAGTTTAGATTCCGTGTCATTTATAAAATTCTTTTCTTCCATTTCCAAAATTATTTTATCAAGATACTTTTGATTTTATTTCCAAATTGAACAAATTTTATAAACACTGAAGTAGTGTTAAAGACTGTTTTTTGGTAACCATGGATGTTTCTTCCTTATACCCACAACATTGATCATGATGATAGGGTGGAAGCATGCATGAAAGCCTTTGGAAAACGGTCAAAGAAAAGTATGCCCTCTGTGAATTATTAAAATTTGTGTTACAAAGTAATACAATGAAGTTTGGAAAAAACTTTTTTCCATCAGACGAAGGGATGCGCCATGGGTACCCTTATGGTATTTAATTTCACAAATATCTTCATGACAAAATTTGAAATGCAATTAATGGAAACATTCAAATCTCTGCATGATCATGGACCTATACTCTGGTTACAGTTCATTGACGTCTTTTTTGCCTGGGAAGGAAGACAGGATAGTTCAGTCAAATTTTTATATTTCTGTGACTTCTTCACAGAAGACTATGACTTTAAATCCAAAATAAAATTCACTTTGAGCTTTTCAGAAGGCCAAATAGTCACAGAATTATTTTGCAAACCCATGTCATCCCATATTTATCTCCACTGTTGCTCTGATCATCCATATCATACAATCAAATCAAATCCAAAGTCCCAGTTTTTGAAGATAAGATGTATTTGCACAAACATTGGGGATTATTGGAAACATGCAAATGCTTTTGTGCACCATTATGTAAAGCGTGGTTAAAGGAAATTGCGAATGTCATAGCTGAAATTAGTAGTGATAATCAAACTTTCATGTCTAATTTTAGCAGTCAGAAAAGAGCTTATGGCTGAATTCCTTTAGTGATTAGCTGGCACCGAAGTTTCGTTGGTATTTCAAAAGTGTTGCATTGACAGTTACTAACATATTTCAGAAAAATATCATCATTTCCAACAAATATTTCCTCTACCGCCTATTGTAGCCTTTAGGTATAATAGAAATATTTAAGAAATATTGACCAGTACCTCTAATAAAAACTTCATTGGAGTTTCTGAACGCTGCACCCCTCCAAAACACCCATAAGAGAGGTAAGCCCTGTTAATTATGCAATAACATGAGTCAAACCAATTCCATCAAGAGTTATAACAGAAATGTTATGAGTTACACAGACAGAGGGACCTGTAAGAATTTCCATTTGGTGTATGCAGCAGAATGCACCAAACACAAAATGATTTATGTTGGTTGCACAACAGAACAATTACAAAAAAGCTTTAACGATCATAGGTATGATGTCAGGCATATAACAGTGGTTCCATGGGACTTGCAGAGCATTTCACATCAAACAGGTGTAAATTTGAAGAAGACCTGAAGGAACGT
>NC_068987.1:39448779-39450112 GCF_001194135.2 Octopus bimaculoides
CAGAGTAATGTTGATGGTGTATGTGTATATGAGAGAGAGAGAGAGAGAAAGAAAGAAAGAAAGAAAGAGAGAGATAAATGAAATTCAGTTTATCTATTTATTATGTATATATGTATGAATGGCTTCAGTGACACACACTCACATACACACACTCAGGTTGTTTTAATTGATTTTCTCTGTAAGTATAGGGGCTAGGAAAAATTAGAAAGCGTGTTCCAATCTATGCACCCGTCTCCATATGTGTGCCATTTTTCACACGAACCCACCCAGCCATTTGACCGTGAACCTCAAGACAAGAAAGAATACAACGGTCAACCAACTTCAATTTATATTACAGATATGGAGTTTTATATTGTTAGTCATACAGCTTCACACAAGAAAAATATTCTGGGGTAATTTTAGACACTAATCCTTTAATCTATAAATTCCATTAGAGGTGGTCATGGAGTGGTACTTAGTTACATCAGGGAAGGTATCTTCTACAATGAAAACCATTGAATAAAGTTACTGTATATAATGTGTTGGAGTGGAGTCAATCAACTATACTAATTTCATGCAATATTATTTCAATGTAATTAATTAATATTCTGTATAAACATACAAATCCCATTCTAATATCTGTCTGTTTGACTCTCATTAGCCATTGGATTGCAAACTTTTTCTTGGTATAATGTATGAGAGGAGAAGTAAATTGATAGAGGCCATGCCATTGGAAATGACATTTGTATAAATTTGTTTTCAACTAAGCACTGCAAACTAATGAAACATTCCTCACTTGTGCAGTATATTCTCAATTTACAGCAGTGAACAACTGCACCCCCTCATGAAGGAAATGAAATCTGGCTCTAATCTGATAAGAATGAGAAAATATGTGGCCCAACCAAAAAGCATTGATGTGATAATGTGCTATTCATGCCTTTCTCAGTGACAATACCAGTATAAGTGAAGTGAAATGACTGCTACTGATTGTGACCAGAAACACCAGAAATTATATTGTCATGTTGTCAAGTTAATCCCTCTAAAACTAGAAAAAAAGAACGAGGTTCTTCTTTGTTTACCTTCAAAAATGCCAAATTAAAATATAACAGTTCTCAAAAAAAAAAAAAACAGTCTATATTAGTAGTAAAGTTTTGTGGCGTTTCTTTTCTTTTCTTTCATTATTATTATTAAAAAGGTGGTGAGCTGGCAGAACCATGAGCATGCCTTTCATTCTTTTGGGGTTGATAAAATAAGTACCAGTTGAGCACTAGGATCAATGTAATCAACTAGCCCACTTTTCTATAATTTCAAGCCTTGTGCCTATAATAATAATAATAATAATAATAATAATAAT
>NC_068987.1:39450718-39459503 GCF_001194135.2 Octopus bimaculoides
GGATTAGTTTTTTTACTTCTCAGAGCACTCAATCTTGTTTGCTCTGGTTGACCCTGTGAGAGAGGACAGTAGCCTGTTGTCAGAGATCTCGCAGTCTCTTTCCACACATTATAAGCTTTGATAATTGGATGTTAATTATCATGGAAGACATTCAACACCCAAGTACCAATCTCAGAATCCTAGCTGTCCCCAGCAGAGCAGTTTTGGGGGCTTGCTCTGCTCTCGTGTCAATTCTGATTTCTCTGACATATTTCTCAAACTTGGTTGTTAGTGCTCTACAACTACTGGGATGGCAGACACTTTCCTCACAGCCCACATTCTTGCAATTTTGTCCTTTAATAGTCTGTGCTTTTCCATCTTTTCTAGTTCTTTGTCACTTATGCATGCATCCCCAGGTATTGCAATATCTATAATCTTGATTTCCCTTTTTCCTTTATGAATCTTTTCCCTTTGAACAGTAGATCGAGAAATTCATTTTTTGTAACTAAACACTTTCGAACTTCGGACGCTAGTAGAATGTGTCATATAAAACATCTTTTACTCTTGGTGTTGTTGAGAAAAGTTTATATTTTTAAAGTTATTTTGTGTTAAAGTAGTCGTATTTTGGTACTTAGTGCCGTTGTTTGTCAACAACAACTATCGGCGGTGTATATTTCATTTGTCACTGTTATTTATGACATCATTCATGCATTTGTACTAGTTTTAGTCTTAGGGTTAGGGTTAGGGTTTTAGGGTTAGGGTTAGGGTTTTAGAGTTAGGGTTAGGGTTTTAGGGTTAGGATTAGGGCTTTAGGGTTAGGGTGTTAGGGTTAGCGTTGGGGTTTTAGGATTAAGGTTAGGGTTGGGATTTTAGGGTTAGAGTTACAGAAAAAAGTGAAACAGGAAGAATTTGGAGGGGGAGGGGGGCAAAAAAGTCTTTCTGAAAAAATAGTTGCTGAAAAACAGGGAAAAAAAACTAAAAGCAGTAGAAATGCATGAACGATTGAGGTGGTGCCATGAAGTAAACATGCTTCAGATACACTCGTTTATTCATACAAACGTAACTGAGATGAAATAAATAACAGTGACAAATGAAATATACACCACTGGAAGTTGTTGATAAACAACAGCAGTAATTTTATTCAGCTGAATACACGTCATTGATTGGTTGAAATTACTGAAATACAACTTTAACACGAAATAACTTTGAAAATACAAACTTTTCTCAACAACACTAAGAGTAAAAGATGTTTTATATAAGACATTCTACCAGTGTCCAAAGTTTGAAAGTGTTTAGTTACAAAAAATTAATTTCTCGATCTACCGTTCAAAGGGTATAAAGATCCTCCCTTATCTACCACAACAATGTTTGATCTCCAAGCATCAATTAGGGCATCACACCGGATTGCAAAATCCCACAGTATCTTATATTCATTGTTTTCAGTGACTCCTTCTGGTTCATGTTTGTTCTATTTTTGTGCTCTGTCCAGGCTGTTCTTTTTACATAGTCTCCAGTGAACAAACTTAGCCATGTTATCATGCTTCTTTTTGCAGTGTTTTTGAGCCAGCTTGCTACACTCACTCACAATATGTGAGATTGTTTCATTTTTGCTGCCACACATCCTACAAAGGGGAAGTTCGCTGCTCTTATCTATTTGGAACTTGTATTTAGTTCTCAGAGCTTGATCCTGGGCACTGCAAATCAATGCCTCAGTGCATCCTTTCACATCATGTTTTCTTAGCCATCTCCAAATGTTGGTCTTATCTTTTCCTTCGATTTCTCTGAGGTATTGCCCACGCAGTGATTTCATTTTCCAATTATTTATTCTTTCTTCTTCATTATGTTTCTTAAATGCTTGTGGGTGCATCACATTTTCATAAAGTTAATTCTAACAGCAGCAAGCAAGGATTATTATCATCATCATCATCATTATTATTGCTATTATTATTAAAATCTTGCAAAACAAATATATTATTATTATTATTATTATTATTATTATTGAGTGAGAGAGCAGTACATGCCATCAAAGTGACACTGGGGTAAAATATACGAGCCCATTATACCCATCATGACTACCTGTCTGATAAGGGTACACCAGGCACATGCATCACAACCATACGTACGCGACATGGTGATCTCATATCAAGATAAGCAGTGCATGACCTCGCAGGTGGGGCCCAGTTAGAATTTTCTTCAGGTCGAGTAGCCCAGCCCACTCAAAAGGACCCTGAATAATGTTTGTTTAAGGATGTTGAGCAAAACACCCATGTTTTCAAAGGTGAATTATTCAAACCCCTAAGAATTCCTCTCAACACATGGCTATGATGCTCCTCCACTACTTCTGCTCGTGATCAGAGATGCACATATCGTCAGCCACCAAGGGACATGCTCAACTGGTTAAGGTCAAACAATTGACAAGCAAATCTGTGGTATTGAGCAGAATATTTGCTGTAGCCCATCTTTTTATACCAAGACAAAACAATGTACATATCATTATTATTATTACTATTACTACTACTACTGCTGCTGCTGCTGCTGCTGCTGCTGCTGCTGCTGCTGCTGCTGCTGCTGCTGTTGTTGTTGCTGCTGCTGCTGCTGCTGCTGTTGTTGTTGTTGTTGTTGTTGTTGTTGTTGTTGTTGTTGTTGTTATTATTACTATTAAGGTGGCAAGCTGGTAAAATAATTACCACACTGGACAAAATGCTTAGTGGCATTTCTTCTAACTTCATGTTGTGAGTTCAAATTCTGCCAAAGTTGACTTTGCTTTTTATCTTTTTTGGGTCTTTGAGCTCTGGGGTCGATGTAATCAACTAGTCATCTCCCCTCAAATTTCAGGTCATGTGCCTATAGTAGAAAGGATTATTATTATTATTCCTTGTGAGCCATGTTGGTTGTCAGGTGCTGATACTTCCAAATGTGCCAATCACTTTACATCTACTTTCTTTATTGTCCACTTCAATTCCTCATAGTTGTTCACTATTTCTTCTTTCTCTGTGATCCTGTTGTCACCAGGACATGCTATGTCAATTATCATGCAAGTTTTTTTTCTTTTTTGTTCACTGTAATAATGTCAGGCTTTCTTGCTTTGGTCACTCTCGTGTTGTTAATTCTGCAACACACAGTTAATCCTCAATGCTTGTTCTTGTGTTATGCATATAAGTGTTTCTGTTTCTATCTTCAGGTCACTCCTCCCCATCCATAGCCACTGGTTTTCTGTATCTGTCTTGGTGCTCATATCTCTTGCAAACTGACTGTATATTTTCTTTCTTTGCCATGCTATTTCATTTTATGTGTTCTTTTCTTCTTTCAGTTTCTCTTTCTTTACAGAATGGTCAATTTTGATGATGCCAGATTTCACAAGTTTCATCAATTGTTCCACAGCATTTTTTACATACCATCCTAAGCTGGTTTTCTCTGCTTCAACACAATTCTGGCAACTGATCATACTTCTCCCACCCTTTCTTCTGGACAAATAGAATCTGTCAATGTCACTCTTGGAATGGAATACTCCATGCACTGTCATTAATTTCCATGTCTTTGTATCCATGCTCATCAGTTCTCTCTTTTGCCAGTTTATGATTCCAGCTCTATACCAACATGATGCTATTGCCCATATATTTACTGCCTGGATTTTATTCCATCCAGTCAATTTTGAGCGCAACACCAATCTTAGTCTTTGGAAATAGTCCTTCCTTAGCTGTGCTTTCATTTCCTTCTCTATGATTTCATTGAAATTTAGTGTACCAAAATACTTATAGTCTTCCTTTACAATTTATTTCATCACTTCTCTGTTTGATAATTCTATCCCTGCCAGGGATTGTACTTTCCCTCTTTCCAGGCTCATTATACTTCACTTCTCGAGTCCAAATTCTTAAAACAGTGGACTGTATTCACCAGAGAATTCACTTGTACCTTATCCTTTCCATATAGCTTTAAATCTTTCATGAAGAGGAAATGGTTGATTCTTTGAGTTTTTCCCTTTAACTAATATCCTAGGTTCATTTTCCTCAGCACCAAGGTCAGAGAGATTATACAAAGTACAAAAAGCAATGGAGATAAGCTATCTCCTTGGAAAATCCCTCTCCTGATGCCCAGAGTGCTCTAGCTTTGTCCGTACAATGTCAACTCAGTTTTCCAACCCATCATACTTCTCTTCAGAAAACATGTTACATTCCTTGCGATTCCAAACATATCTAAGTACTCAATGATCCATGAATGTGAAATCATATTGTAAGCTTTGCAGTAATCAATTCAGGCCATTCCCAGATTTGTTCTCCTTTGCTTACAATTTTGCATTACCATTTTGTCTTTCGATAATTGAGGTTTGGTACTTCTGCATCTCCTCCTACAACCTTGTTGTTCTATTAGTAAAATGTCATTATCATGAAAAAATTTGTAAATTTCTTCTGAAGTCTCTCCTGACAGTAACTTCCTCATTAATGGAAGGCAAGAAATTGGCCTGTAATTGTTGGTAGCATTTCCTTTTGATATATCCTTCAAGTACAGCACTGTTCATCCTTTGGTCAATCACCCCAGAAATTCTTCTTCTCCATCAATCCATACATTAAATGTACTACATTGTTCGGGGTGCTTATATCTTATTATTAACACATTGAGCTGGCAGAATTTTTGGAATACCAGACAAAATGCTTATTGTCCATCTTTACATTCTGAGTTCAAATTCCACTGAGGTCAACTTTGCCTTTCATCCTTTTGGGAATCAATAAACTAAGCACCAGTAATGCACTGGGGTTAATGTAATTGACAATGCTCCTCCCCAAAAATTTCAGGTCTTGTACATATAGTAGAAAGGATTATTATCTTTAATAATAAAGATGTTGCACAATATCCAATATTATGATATTGTAGATTGAAGATATTGTATGTATAGGGGATTTATGTCTGTCACAACAAGGACCTCAGACAGTGTGTGTGCAGTTCCAAGTAAAGATGACTTTTGCAATACATCAAAATTGTCGGGTATTTCTAAAGTGTCCAGATGCTTCTTCAGGTTGAGTGGTATTGAACTCAATGATTCAATGACAACAGGAACAACCTTTGTGTTTAACTCTCGTCACTGCCACCGCTTGGCAATCTCAATTCTCAGATCTCCATATTTATTGACCTTTTCGTTTTCTTTCATGACAATATGTTGATCTCTTGGAACTGTCATGTCAATTGTTAGGCACTCTTGCTTATCGCCTCTTAAAGGCTACTATATCCAGTCTTTGGTGCACTAACACCTTGAGCTAGCAGAATTAGTAGCATTTTTTTCAGCTCTTTACATTCTGAGATCAAATTCCACCAAGGTCAATTTTGCTTTCACCTTTATGGGGTCAATAAAAGTAATGGAGTAGTAGTAACTGACTAGTCCCATCCCACTAAAATTACTGGACTAGTGCCAAAATTTGAAATTCATTATTATTATTATTATTATTATTATTATTATTATTATTATTGAGCACTGAGCTGGCAGAATTGTTAGCATGCTGGATGAAATAGAAAAAATTATTATTATTATTATTGAGTGAGAGAGCAGTGTATGCCATCAAAGTGATACAGGGGTACAAATATAACGAAGCCCAATATACCTATTGTGACTACCCATCTGATAAGTGTACACCAGGTACATGCATCACAACCAAATGAATGTGACATGGTAATCTCATATAAAGATAAACAGCGCATGACCTTGCAGGTGGGGCCCAGCTAGAATTTTCTTCAGGTTGAGTAGCCCATCCCACTCAAAAGGTCCTTGAATATGGGTTGTTTAAGGATATTGAACGAAACACCCATGTTTCCAGAGGTGAATTATTCAAACCTCAAAGAATTCCTCTCAATACATGGCTTATGATACTCACCAACTACTTCTGCTCATTACATATTGTCAGTCACCAAGGGACATGCTCAGTTAGTTATGGTCAAACAACTGATAAGCAAATATGTGGTATTGAGCAGAATATTTGCTATAGCCTATCTTTTACACAAAGAGAAAACATGTACATCATAACACTTCCAATCAGTTAAGATCAGAAGCCATGAGAGCTAGTGCCTGGTATTGCACCAGGGCATTATTATTATTATTATAAAGGTGATGAGCTTGCAGAATCATTAGCATGCTAGACAAAATGCTTAATGGTATTTCACCTGTTGCTATGTTCTGAGTTTAAATTCTGCCAAGGTTGACTTTGCCCTTCATCCCTTCGGGGTCGATAAAATAAGTACCAGTTGAAGACTGGGGTCAATGTACTTGATTAGTCCTCTCCCTACAAATTTCATGCCTTGTGCCTGTAGTAGAAGGGGTTATTATTATTGTCTACTCATCCCCTATGTGTCAGCCCTAGTGGCTAATAAATGAAATTATTATTATTATTATTATTATTATTATTATTATTATTATTATTATTATTATTATTATTATTATTAAATAGCAAACAATGTAGTTAAAAGTGTGAAAATGTCTTTTATCAGTACTAAAGATTTGAGTAGTTATTAAACAATGAAATAAATTAGTATGAAGTGGAAATATGGTATCCTTGTTAGTCTTTACTCAACAGTGAGAAATAATAACATGACTGGGTAGGAAGGGTAATAGAATTTTATACTAGTTTAAAATTATTGTGGATCAGTTACTGAAGGGAAAATACAAATATATAGATATTTCCTGAAGGTGATACTTCAGCCTACAATTAGATGGAATTAAATGAAATGGTTGAAATGGAGTAGGGAACTAAACGAAAAATGTTCTGGAATGAGAGAATTTGGACAAAGAATTTAGCATAAAATGTGATGATTTAAGATACTGTCAATGTTGACAGAAGATGAAAAAGTGAGTGAATTAAGTGCTTATTTGATTTAATATATTTAATGTCCGCTTTCCATGCTGGCATGGGTAGTACATACATGCAGAAGTACAGGTACACACACAGACATACATCAGTTGTATGTCTGTGTACACTGTAGCACTGATTTTTTAATATATATGTATATTTTGTCACAATTAAACAATTTTTCCCCCAGATTCTGAGGATCATGAAGGAATGCATTCTTGCTACAGATTTGGCACTGTTCTTTGGTAACCGTGATAAACTAAGGAAAATAGTTGATGATTCAGCTTTCATATGGGAAGATGAGGAACACAGGTTAGTTTCTATGGATTTTTATAAGAAATGATGTCTATGCCAAAGTTAGTGAATCGTTTTATCTTCTTCATTACAATATATTATGCTTTTTTCAAGTTACTTTGAATAAATATTTAACTTTGTAGTAATATATTGATCTCTAACATTCGCACATGACCAGAAAGTTTGTGGAAAAGAGAGTATGATTAACTGACTTGACTCTAAAAGTACATCTGCTTAACAGCTAGGTACAAGCATAGTGGAATGGTTTAGAAGTTCACTTCACAGTCATGAGGCATCAAGTTCAATCTCATGGTGCAGCACTTTGAACAAATGTCTTCTAAAATGGCCCCTCTTCATCCAAAGCCCTATGAATAAAACTAGATTGACAAAAAGGGTGGAGAAGCTGGTCAGATAGACAATGCCTGTGATTCATAGGAGAGCCAGCCTGGACCAACATAGTTTTACAGTGGTCCTGGTAAAAGATTACTTTAAGGTAATCTTCATTAATGTAGATTACATAATATATGAAGATTACAGTGTGTGTGTGTGTGTGTGTGTATGTGTGTGTGCTTGTGCCTGCGCATGCACATGTATGTGTGAACAAGTGTCACTTTTAAAGAAACAGTCCCAAGTTCTCCTGCAAAGGCACAAATTTCAATTCTATTTATTTCAAATATAGAAACTAGGTGACAGTCGTTTAATAATGTAAATTAAGGTTGAAAATAAGATTAATCAATACATCAGCTTTAACTATATTAGCAAACTAAAAACTTTAACATTCGGCATTTTAATTTAATAACGGCAAGCCAGTAAATGAAAATTGTTTTCAGATCAAAAACAGTTAAAATCCAAATACAGGAAATAGATATATATTTATTTTCACTATTTTTAACGTTTTTAAGTGCTAGGTCAAAAATGGCAATGCATCTATCTGTATATTTTCAGAAAACTGCTGCGATCTATAACAATGACAGGAGCCGATTTATGTGCCAGTGCTAAACCATGGGAAATTCAGAGAGAGACTGTTAAAGTGGTTTTTGAAGAATTCTATGCACAGGTAATTTGTTTAAATTTATAAGATCAAATCTTTGTTGAATCACAATTTGTAGGACCAGTGTATATTCCCAGAAACATTAGCTTTGTTAATGGATACAACTCTGGGACGTCTATTTCCTGAATTTGGTGCAGCAAACCAGAGAATTATTTGCCAATTTAGCAATATTGCAGCAACATATAGTGCTAAATTTACCATCACCCAAGCAGCTACCACCAGTTTCAAATTATACCAGCCACAACATCTACCCGCTCTATTAAATTATACTCTCCATCGAGTTAAATTTGATGACTGGCACCCATGCCAACGTCGCCTCCCTAATTGGACACAAAACTCAGCTTGCGAAGACTTATTGGGGCAAGCGAAAGCAAAATTGTGATGGCATCTGTGCCCGCGGCATATGTAAGGACTTTCGAGTGAGATCGTTGCCAGTGCCCCTGGACTGGCTCTTGTGCGGGTGACACATAAAATACACCATTTTGAGCATGGCCGTTGCCAGTACTGCCTGACTGGCCTTCATGCCGGTGGCATGTAAAAGTACCCACTACACTCTCTGAGTGGTTGGCGTTAGGAAGGGAATCCAGCTGTAGAAACTCTGCCAAATCAGATTGGAGCCTGGTGTAGCCAT
>NC_068987.1:39459744-39472437 GCF_001194135.2 Octopus bimaculoides
AATTGGACACAAAACTCAGCTTGCGAAGACTTATTGGGGCAAGCGAAAGCAAAATTGTGATGGCATCTGTGCCCGCGGCATATGTAAGGACTTTCGAGTGAGATCGTTGCCAGTGCCCCTGGACTGGCTCTTATGCGGGTGCCACATAAAATACACCATTTTGAGCATGGCCATTGCCAGTACCGCCTGACTGGCTGTCATAGAATTTTCGAGCGAGATCATTGTCTGTGCCCCTGGACTGGCTCTTGTGCGGGTGGCACATAAAATACACCATTTTGAGCGTGGCCGTTGCCAGTACCGCCTGACTGGCCTTCGTGCGGGTGACATGTAAAAGCACCCACTACACTCTCTGAGTGGTTGGCGTTAGGAAGGGCATCCAGCTGTAGAAACTCTGCCAAATTAGATTGGAGCCTGGTGTTGCCATCCAGTTTCACCAGTCCTCAGTCAAATCGTCGAACCCATGCTAGCATAGAAAGCGGATGTTAAACGATGATGATGATGATGAAACTCTCCCCACACTCTTGGGAGTACCAGTGTCTTCTCATTTTTCTGTGGGTGAGGAACATAGTGATGCGTAGTTGCTGGTGCTGCCTTTTCTTCTTTGTAAGGAAATTTTTAAAAACTTCCATGGCTCCATCAATTGCATTTCTGAACTGCAATGCACGAATCATCTGGAGGTCTTAATCTTCCACCATTCTCTGAAGTTCTTCTGCCATTTTTTCTAGAGTTGAGAGGCATTCTAGTGACAGGCCGACTTCTTCTTTCCCTGGATCCTCTTGTTGTTCTTCTTCTTCCTCCTCACTCGCTGACTTCTTCATCTTTCTCAGATCTTCATCCATTAATGCATCTGAGTGGGCCTCGATCAGATTATTAACATCCTCAGTAGTCATATCAGTGAAACCATCTCCTCCTAACAATTTTGCCATCTTCACTGCCTTATCTTCTGCAGAGTGGTGGATTTTGTCAAGAGAGAATCCTTTATAGTCGTGGACTGCTTCTGGCCACAATTTCTTGCAGCTGGCATTTAAAGTTTCATTCTTCATCTCCTTTTTGGCCTTCTGAATATTTTGGAGACACATTACAATGGTATACTCATGCCAGTACTCCTTCAGTGAGAAGTTACCATCCGAGTCCATAACCTTGACCAAGTGTTGTAGGAAGTTTCACATATAGAGCACCTTAAAAGCACAAATAATGCCTTGATCCATGTGCTGGAGCAGTAATGTAGTGATTGGCAGTAAGAATTTGACTATTATGCCCTCATACAACAGATCAAGCGCATGACCTCCAGCATTGTCCATTAAGAGAAGCACTCGGAATTCCAGTCCTTTTACAGTGAGATAAACCTTGACTTCATGGATGAAACACTGGTGAAACCAATCCAATGTCAGTGGTTTCATTATCCATGCCTTCTGGTTGTGCATCCAATGCACTGGCAGCAAGTTCTTATTTTTGTTTTTGAGGTCCCTTGTGTGTTTGGTCTTATAAATAAACCCTGGCTTTTAACCCACAGCAATTCCACACATTATAACTGTGACGCTATCTTTGTATGCTTTAAATCCAGGAGCTCTAGCCTCCTCCTTCAAAATGAAAGTCTGTGATGGCGTCCATTTCCAAAAGAGACCAGTCTCATCCATATTGAAAACATGCAAATATCCACCCTCCTCAACAATAGTCTTGAACATTTCATTCACATACTTCTCAGCGGCATTTGTCTGCAGAGGCAGCTTCTTCATGCTGGGACATACTCTTAGGGTTGAACCTCCTTTGAAATTTATCAACGCAGCCCTTGCTGGCATTAAATTCAGTTGGTTTGGTGGGAGATGCCTTAGATGGTCCTGTTTCAGGGTCGTCTGAGTTGTTGTCACTGCCATCAGAAAACTTGTTGTACAGCTGTCTGGCCTTCTCACAGATGGTGTTAGTAACCAGTACAATGTTCTTCCTGCAGTCACTGAGGCAAAGGGCTAATGCAGACTCCATCTTTACAATGGCCTTATTGCAGGAAGTTACCATCCTTTTCGCTGTCTTGTTAAAAATCCCTTTTGCCATCGCTCTCATATTTTTTCCGTCCTTCTTGATACAGTAAACAGTAGATTCTCTGATGCCATAATGGCAACCTACATCCACATACCTTCTCCCTTCCATGTTGAGAAGTCTCACCTTCTCAGCTATTGTAAGCATCTTCCTCTGGCGCTTGGGTTCACTGCCAGAAGCCTTAGAAGGTGCAGAATATTTGGGCAACATCGTAGGACTTGAAATAAATTCACAATTTTATACACAAATGCAAAACAACACCACACACTTGCCTCCCAAGTTTGGTCCTCCATACAGTATGTGTGATTATTTGTTTACTCATCTGCAGTACACTACATTTTAATTAATGTATTATACAGTGCAGTACTGTACGGTATTTTTATTTATTAATTTATTAATTTTTAGGCATGAAAATGCTTATTTTAGCATAGAAATAAGTAATATCTGAAACAACATAAATCCTTATCAACCATAGAAACCTGCGATATACTGAGGAGTCAATGATATAAATTTACATATATTAACCAGAAAAATCTGCAATGTACTGAGGGCGTGATAGGTGAACCATGATATGGCGAGTGATTACTGTATATATGAGGGAAATATAGAATTGCTTAGGTAGATACAAAATAAAACTTAAATGTTTTCTGTACATACATACATACATTCATACATACACACAAACAAACAAACAAACAAACAAACAAACAAACAAAAATCATCAATTCAGTGCAAACATAACAAATCTGATATTGTTCTATGGGACAGGGAATAAAAGTCATGTTGTAGCAGTCTGCTGCCCAGCAGATGTGAATATACAATCAAAAGTCCAGGAAAAAGAGAACGTTCATGGGCAAATTAATGCAGCTCTTGTACTCTGACTATGAATTCTCATTTGTACCTACCATCACAAGTGCATTAGTTTATGTACTAACAAATTTGCACAAAAACCTAGAAATACTCGATTTCATGCAAAAAGAGCAAAAGAAACATAGATTCTCCAAATCCAATCTATTAGTAGCACACTGAAGATTTGTAAGACATTCCAAAATTTCTCCTTCTGAGATTGTTACATGAATAGATGCATCGACAGTTCAACCAATATACCAACTCAACCACATATTTACAAACACCAGGAACTTTCTTAACTCAAAAAGTTTTGCCGCAACTGGTTTGAACTCTCTCTAGAAGAACTAAAATTAAACTTAAAGAAAAGTCAGACAGATAAATAAATAATACAAATGAGGAATGGATTTGTTGGTATTGTACAGCTTACAGTTGTTTTAATAATGTGTGGGCAACAAATATAACATGCTTCATAAGATGGATGAAAACAATAATATTGTCATATTAATTATATAATGTGCATTTCATAATGATTGACCCACAGCCATTTAGTTGTAACCGAGTGAATAAACAAAATACAGTTACAAATTGCATATATAGGAAAATCACAATAATCTTTTGGGAGGCTGTTAGCTGATTCTGGAAGGAAGAGTTAATGTTAGAAGTTTCAACCTCTTACGTAAATTAAGGCATGCATCTAAGATCCTTGTGTATGCTCACAAAATTGCGAATTCATACAATATAAATATTGACTCTTATAACTTGATCCACAAAGAGCTCTGTAGTTGCTATAAGCATACACCTACCTCTAAGTTGAACCAAATCAACTGTACAAGTCTCAGTATTGTTATAAACTTTGTCTAGCTGAGAAGGCTGAATTCTATGCACCTAGGGCTTCATATATAAATCTTAAGGACCACAAACCCTGAGTTCGAGTGCAAACCTACAGTAAGGCTTATCTGCCCATCTAAATTAGTTAAAAACTTATAGATAGAATAATTACTATGTTTAAATCTAAAACTACACTTAGCTTATTGTCTGATACCACAGACATAGATTGACTGAGAAACTTGGAAGATAAGAAGTTTGATAAATTTTTACAATTAGATATTTCCAACTACTATTCATGTATAATCCCTATCTGCCTTAACAAAGTTATTTGCTTTCTCTATGAGAAACTCTCACTTGTCTCAATCTGATTGTGGATGCCATAATACTAGCCTCTAAAAAGACTAATTAAATTCAATAATAAACTTTAGACCCATAGGGATAAACACAGGAACTTCTATATTACCATGGAATTAAGTGATTCAGCACAGTTTACCAATCTTTTTGGTATATACTTGCTATAATAACTTAAATGCTAATTTTGGCGAATAGGTGATGGCCTATACAGAGATGACACTCTATTCTCTACCTATAGGGCAGAATAAGAATTAGAAAAAGTTGTTTAACCCTTTTTTTACCATATTTTGGTCAACATATCCTGCTTTTGTTTGAATTAATTTTTGAAACAATGAAGTATTATCAAGCTGAGGAACAAATTAGCATAAAATTTTTATGGAAAATTGTAATTTAGACCACTTTAGAATACTAAGTTTGTCATAGAACCTGGGACAGTCTCAGATGGGTTGATATCAAAAGGGCTAAACTTTTTAAGAACTTTGCACAGTCTATTACAATGACTGAGAATCACAGGCATTCATGTTCAAATCTGTCAAAATATCTGAAAAATAGGTAGATGCATTATTGTTTGGATACATTTTGTTCTGTGTGCACCCCATGAATTATACATTTTTCTTTCTAATATTCAGGATTTAAAGATTTGGATTTGACACTTGTGAATTTAATGTTATTTAATTCATGTCTGGGTTGCTAGCTGACTAGTTTAAAATCAGAAGACTGAGCTTCATATCTGTTTACAACTGAAATTTTTGTACTAAAGGCTATTTTTGGTTATTGTTATTTGAACTGAATAATGTTTACAGAAACTAATTTCAATTGTCCCTTATAGTAGAAGAGTAAACTCAAATTCCTGGAGTGACAGGGAGTGTAAATTTGCTTTTAAAAAGTTGTCAAGGTTTAAAAGTTTATAAACTTGCATTTTAATTGATTATATCCTCCACTGAAATTGTGTTGATGTTTGTAATCAATATGTACCAATATATCAATGTACAACCTTTATAAAATGAATCATATTTCTTGTAGGGAGATGAAGAAAAAGCTCATGGTTCAGAACCGATGCCTATGATGGACCGAGAAAAAAGAAATATTCTACCAGAAACTCAGGTTAAATCATTTCTGTTGAGTTTGCTTTTTCCCTTGATTTAGACTAAATTTGGCATGCTGATTTCAAAGCAACAGTCAGTTTTCTTATATCATGTCAAGTTTTTTTTTTTCTAGACCTTACTCTCTGAATAAGCACAATCGTCTTTCTTTTGTCTGTAAGTAGTAGGGCTGGTCAGCTGCTTTTATTATTTTATTGATAATATTGGGGAACATTTTCTTGCTTTTTGAAATTAGTCCTACTTAATTTGATGGTGCTGGGTTCAGAAATACCCTCAGAAATGTTCTATCATGTCAAATGTTTTGTTAAACAGGAATTAATTTTTTTACTAAAAAATGTCAATTTTGCCATTAAATGCAATACTGAAATAAGAAAATAACGCAAGCATTTAGGATAGATATTTCTGTCGAACTGGAGTTTCAGTGATACAAGGAGTGGACTTCCTCTTTGCTGCTTTGCGTGAATAACTTGCATCACAACAGTCTCTTTGCAAAGACTAGCAGTCAGCCATCATATTTGTGTTCCATCTACCTTGATGTCTTGGTGGAATCTTTCTCCTTGCTCATCACTTATTGCACTATGATTTTCAGGGAAGTAGTCCATTTGACTTTGCAGGAAATGCACTTTTACACTCACGTTGCAGCCCAGTGCTTGAAAACTGGTTAACAGTGTCTGCACAAGTTCTTAATAATTTGATGGTTTCCTGTTTCCCAGGAGATCAGACACAACAGCAGCAAAAGCATTCCATGCTCATTATGCAACACCAGACATGGTCACTAAAAACTGCTTGTCCTGCAATAGCCACCTAATCTGTGATCTGGCAAACACACAAATCTTAGTTTTCTCAAGCTGGAAACTTCTGCTTAAGTATTTGAAACAGTTACTGTCTCAGTGTTTCAACACATTTTACACACTATACAGGGTGCTCAGACTTTCTCTTGATCACTCAGTTTCATGTCAAAATATGTAAGGTAAGCTTTTTACACAAAATCTGTGATTTTGTTTTGTTGCCTAGGTAAAGTGTAACATCCAGAAATATAACACAAGACATTGAGGTTGTTTTTACCTTTTCTTCTCTAACAACTGGCCATATTTCTGGAATACAAAATATATTCAAGCCAGTCATCACCTGAGAGAAGCATTTTCAGATCTGTCAACAGTTATAAAAGGAAACAAATGCAGATTTGTGATGGCAAAGTTCCATAAAGAGCGTACATACCATGAAGTTCCTTCTACAGTTTTTTGACCATGCTTACAAAAAGTGAATTTGACCCATGTGACCTCACAATTAAAATATTAAGGGTGCATTCAAAAAATTAATTTTCATAAGAAATATTGAAAGGTTCAACAAAACATGTCTCACCTGGTTTGCAGTGATAGTTACTAGATTGAGCACAGCGTGGGCACATGTGCAGACAAATTCCACAAATATGAGACATGTGATGTCAAGGACCACAGAAATGTATTGTTTATTAACATATAATTGTATAAAGAACATTTCTGTCATCATCAAGAAATTCAAAACTGAGTGGATTGAAAATAGTGGAAGCTGCTTGAGTTTGATGCATTTTATTTGCTGAACGTATTTAAATCATGACTTTTGTTTTCACTTTTGTAGTTGCCTTTATTTTAAATGATATTGAAAAACTATGTGATAGAGCAAAATGGATTTCATTTTTAAAATCAACACTACAAAATTATTAGGAAACACCAGACAACAAAATTTATGGGCCCTTTTTTAGAATTTCATCAGGACAAGTTGAAAAAATCATTGATATTGGACTCAGATTTTTTGAAACCACTGATACATCTGTCCATATATTGTAAATCATAAGGTAAAAAGTACTTGGCTAGAGAGTTATCTCGTTTGTCAACACACACCTAGTCACTTGTATATACATGTTCTCACACACCTATGCACATACACATACACATGGACACCTATGACTGCAAGAACTAATGGGGAAACAAAAGAGAGAGTAAAAGAGGGAAGAGGAGTAAAAGAAGGAAAGAAGCACAGGAAAAATTCCCAAAGACTTCTAAAATCCTAAAAAGATTTAGTAAAATTTCCAAGGAAAAATTCTGATGAAAATTGAATATAAAAAAATTTTCAGGTCACAAACTTACAAAGGAAAGGTGAAGTTGTTTCTCTGGATCAAAAAAGGCTGTGAATTTTCTCTTGCAGATGCACTATTAAGATTAGATTTTGAAACATGAGAACAAAATGTTAATATGCTATCTCATTTCAGGTTGGATTCCTTTCTTTTATTTGTTTACCATGTTATCAGCTGATGTCAGATCTACTCCCAGAAACCACTACCATGGTCAATGGAGTTAAGTAAGTAACAACATTTCTAACATACAGATGGTTTTTGGCAGAACTGACTAAGACAAATCTTCTTGAAAATTTTACTAAATAGTTCTGAATCCATATCTTGGTGGCAACAAACTAACTATCTTTCCATTGGTTATGACAAGGGTTCCAGTTGATCTGATCAATAGAACAGCCTGCTCATGAAATTAACATGCAAATGGCTGAGCACTCCAGAAACATGAGTACCCTTAACATAGTTCTCAGGGAGATTCAGCATGATACAGAATGTGACAAAGTTGGCCTTTTGAAATACAGATACTACTTATTTTGTCAGCTGAGTGGACTGGAACAACATGAAATAAAGTGTCTTGCTCAAGGAGACAACGTGCCATTAGGTATCAATCTCATGATCTTGTGATCTTGAGCTGAACACAAAAACCATGCACTTTCTGCAAATAAACTAAATAGAAATGCCGAGTGGGTTACATTGGAGCCAGTTTAATCAACTGTATGTCTCACTTAACATTTGTCTTGTTAGAAGAAACATCTTTTGCAGAGATTTGTTTTTTTAGTTTATTTTATTAAATCCTGGTTTTTATTAAAGTTTACTTAGTGTTTCTTACTTGTGTTGTCTTCTGTAAAGTTTGCTCTGTAAAAAATCTGACAGAAGTCCTCACATTGATTGCAACTTTGTTGATTAATATAAGTACCAATAATTATAATGTGTTCAATTCAATATCTCTTCCTACCAACAATTGACTTCCTATCTCAGTAAGAAATGAACATTTAAAGGTGTTGTGTTTTTAAGATAATGAATGATCATAATTAACAAATCTGAATGATGAATTTTGTTTTGATAAATGTTAAAAAATGAACTACCCATAATTTTTAAAGGAAGAGATATGGGATGAATGAAGTTCATGTTCTTCTCAAAAGTGATATAATTGAAGTAACTTACCATCTTCCTTGTTCTACAATGCATTTGTTGAAGACTTACAATGAAATCTCAGAAGAAATAACATCTCAGAAACAGTAAAGCACTAAACATTGACTATTTCTGCTTTTTCCTGATCTTGTCAACATTATTTTCACATATAAATTTTTCTATGTGGACATAGGTTAAACAGGTTACAGCAGTCTAAATCAGCTCCTATTTGGTGGTATGACAGTGATGGGTTTAGCAGAAAGAATCAAGTAGTAGATTGAGCAATAGAAGAGAGAAAATGATATGCAGCTTTATGTGGGAAAACAGTGATAAAAAGAGGAGTAAATATATATATATATATATATATATATATATATATATATATATATATATATATATGTAAAAAAAATCATTATTGAAAGACTGCCATTAGAAATAACTGATAGCTTAGAGTAAATTTAAGCTGAAACCACATAACATTGCATTTCACTCTAGATGAAGTCCTTTCCTGCAGTAGCCAAAAATCTTTGGTCAAAGCATATAAAGTCACAAGTCTTTCCATTTCTATTCTTTTAAAATACTTGTACACTCTTAATTCTCAGATTGTTAACCTCATTTTTAGAGTTAAAACGCTGATTTAAAAATATTTACATTAAAACTAACGTCTGAAGTAGTCTGAAAGCTTATAATCACTTAGCAATAACTCATCTCAAATATTTAAACATTTAAGTCTGTTGGTTTTAAAAGAAAAAGAAAGAGTAATGCTATTATTCAGGGTCTAACCTGTATTTGAATTTAGGTAAGATATGATTATTTTTCAGTTACTTTT
The DNA here is from genome assembly GCF_001194135.2 of Octopus bimaculoides. Taxonomy (NCBI): domain Eukaryota; kingdom Metazoa; phylum Mollusca; class Cephalopoda; order Octopoda; family Octopodidae; genus Octopus; species Octopus bimaculoides. The sequence continues at coordinate 39,468,980 of NC_068987.1, forward strand.
CCTTTCATTTTCATTTGCAGGAAGAACTTAGAAAACTGGGAAATTTTAGCAAAAGAATGTAAGACTAATGAGGAGACAGAAACCAGTTAAAGAGATGATATTAAGAAACCAGATGAAATATGAAAAAGACAGAAACGAGCTGGATTGTGCATTTTATCAAGAATATGAATTTAATTGAAGATAATAAATATGTTGCTTAAGTTTCTTCACCTTGCAGTATTGAGTTGTGTTCTAAGTTCAAACCTTGCTACGGTGACTTTCACCCTTGTGAGGTTTGATGAAATAAATACAATTCAAGTCCTAGAATTGATTGTGCTGTTCCACAAAATTTGTGACTGTTAAAAGTTATTATATTTTACTTCTTACATCTCTTGATCTTACTTACTTCAGTTAATCCTATGAGAATTGACAGCAATTTGTTGTCAAAGGTCTCTTTCCACAAATTATAAAACTTGGTACCTAGATGTTAAGTATTGTAGAAGATACTTAACACCCAAGTACCAACTTCAGAATCTTTGCTGTCCCCAATAGAGCAGTTTTTTTTTAGCATGCTCTACTCTTATGTCAATTATGATTTATGTGACTTGGTTGTTAGTGCTCCAAGTGCCCCTACAGCTACTGAGATGACAGTTACTCTCTCTTCATTGCCCATATTTTTACAATTTTGTCTTAGTAACTTGTTTTTTTTTTCACCTTTTCCAACTCTTTGTCACTACACATGCATCCCCAGGTATGGCAATATCTATAATTTTAGTTTAATTTTTCTTTTTATCCACTACAACAATGTCTCATCTTTGGGTATCCATTAGAGAGTCACAAAATCTTAGATTCATTATTTTCAATGACACCTTTTGGTTCATGTTCATACCATTTCTATGCACTTCTCACACAATCTCCAGTAAACAAACTTATCCTGTTGTCATGCCTCCTTTTTTTTTATTCCTTTTGGGCTAGTTTGTTATAACATGTGAGATTGTTTCGTTTTTGCTGTCACACATCTTACAAAGTGGCGATTCACTTCTCTTATCTATCTGGAACTTAGTGTAATTAGTTTTCAGAGCTTGTTCCTGGGTACACCATTTCAAAGCCTTGGTGCATCCTTTCAGATCACTTTTCCTTAGTCACCTTTAGGTGATGGTCTTGTCTTTCTCTTCGATTTGAGTGTGTCACATTTTTGGTAGGTATTGTGTTGTTATTTCTAACAGTGGCAAGCAAGGGTTCAATTTGCTGCTTGACATGCCATCCCAGACTGTTTTCCTCGTTGACAATACAGATCTTGCATCCTCCCTTGTTCCTAGGCACAATATTGCTTTTAGAGTGCAGTTCCTTGTTCACTGTCATCACTTTCCTATTTTTCTATCTATTTCATCAGGGAAAAGGCCCTGCAAAAAGTTGCTTCCTCTCAAACTTCCCCATGGACAAGTAGAGGCTCTTGTACAGTTGCTGCCTATAGTTGAAGTCCTGGTTAAAGGAAAGGTGTTCAAAGCCCTCGTGGATATGGGCCATACAATGTCTCTCATTACCCCAAAGGTGACTAAAAAGGGGAAGGGGATGAGTAGTGTTAGGGTGGTCAACTGCAGGGAAATTAGATGTAAGGGCAATAGTGAAGTGGAGATGGCAGTTCAGGGCACAACACTAAGGCTGTGAGTAATTGTGATCAACCATGTAGTAGATGGAATTGATGTGGTGATGGGCATGGATGTGATCTACCACCTAGGAGGTATTATTGTTAGTGGAGACATGGTTTCTTCTGATGGTGCAGGGGCATCATGCACTGTGAATCTGCAACAAGAGAGTGGGCAGAGCCCCAGGGAGATGGTTGAGTTGCACTGGAAAGGGGAGCCCCCAATGCTGAGGAACAGGCTGTTATCAGCATACCTTGAAAGGAGATGCCAGAACTGATTTTGAAGGAAAGTTAGAGATGGATCAAAGAGGATATACTCATCCCATGGAAGAAGGAAGTGAAGAGCAGAGTGCTGCCACTAATGGCAGTGGTGCAGCCAACAAAGGGCAAGGTCAGACTGTACTGGACTTTTGAGAGCTGAATGGCCACGTATTGTGTCACATGGGTGGTGAGGTAACTGATGTCAGTGGAGAGATGTTGCAAGAAAGGAGACAGATGATAAGGGCTGCAATAATTGTTGACTTAAAGTCAGCATATCTGCAGCTCCACATGAGCAAGAAATTGTGGAAGTATCAGCTAGTGAGACATAAGGGCCAGACATATTGGTTAACTAGACTGAGTTTCAGGTTGAATTTTGCACCAAAGATCATGACAACAGTGCTCAAATATATCCTGGGAAAGGTGGACAAGGTCAAAAAGGCCACCAATTCCTATACAGATGAGATCTTGGTAGACGAGACTGTAGTGTCTATCACAGAGGTCATAGGTCACCTAATGAAGATCAGGCTAACTGTGAAACCACGGGAGCCAATGGCTGGAGGAGCTGCACTGGGGATCAAGCTACAAAGAGACAAAATAGTGTGTTGATATTTCAGAGAGGAAATGAGATTCTAGAACTGGGCACTATTCTCGATGTGTAGGAGACAAAGTGGGAGAGAGGATGGTGGCTATAATGCAGAAGATCCTAGAACAAGACCATATGGTATGATGCTAGCAGCATAGCAATAGGGGCTATCCTGGAAATCAGGGGTGGCAAAGTGGAGGATGCAACCTGGTTCAGAAAAGCAGATGATTACAACCACATCAACATGTCTGAGTTGGATGCTCTACTGAAGCGGGTGAATCTGGCTCTGAGATGGGGGCTGAATTCCATTGAAATCCAAACTGATTTGGCTAGTGTGCTTGGATGGGTGGGATCAGTGATTACTAATGAAAGGAGGGTTCAAACAAAAGGGGCTGCAGAGATGTTAGCGAAGCATTGGGTGAGCTAGCAGCCAAACTTGGTTTGAAGGTGAGCATGGTCATTATGCCCTCAGAATGGAATAAGGCAGATATTCTAACCAGGGTGAAAAAGGCTTGGTAGGCAGTGCTGGAAGATTTAAAGTAGGGGATAGCTAGGTGACTTGGAACTAAGGAAACTGCATACCATGCATCATATAGGCATGGATAGAACCCTGTCTCTTTCCAGGGAAGTTGACTCCGACGTCACTAGGTAGAGTATTCAACAAGTGGCCAGGAGCTGTTATAGGAGTCAACTGACCCTGCTCCAGGTGTGCATGAGCTGGGAAACATCTCAGTAGAGCACAGTTGGAGGGACATATTTCTTGATGGTTAACTGTGGACCGAGTCAGACAGCAATCATCATCATCGTTTAACGTCCGCTTTCCATGCTAGCATGGGTTGGACGATTTGACTGAGGACTGGTGAAACCGGATGGCAACACCAGGCTCCAGTCTGATTTGGCAGAGTTTCTACAGCTGGATGCCCTTCCTAACGCCAACCACTCAGAGAGTGTAGTGGGTGCTTTTACGTGTCACCCGCACGAAAACGGCCA
>NC_068987.1:39474095-39482889 GCF_001194135.2 Octopus bimaculoides
AATACGGGTGACTAGGCTATAGCCAACACTGCCAGATATTTTGAGCATCTCTGCAGTGATTCCTGATGGGCCGTGGGCTTTCCCGGTCTTCATACTCTTAATTGCTTTATCTACCCTGGTACTATCAACTCGGATAGCTGGTCCCTCTATTGGGTCGACATACGGCAGGCTCTCTTTCTCCCATTCATTCTCTTTATTAAGCAATCTATCGTAGTGGCATCTCCAGACCTCTTTCTTTGCATCCTCATTTAATGCAAGCGTACCATCATCCATGCGAACACATTTCTCTCCTACAACATCACTATTCTCTCTCCTACACTGTCTTGCAACACGAAATACCTCGAGTCTTTGGTCCTCACGGCGCAGAACATTGGCAAATCTTTCCTATGGAGGGAAATTAAGATGGGCACTGCAGTTGAGGTTGCACAAATCCTGAATGAGGTATTCTTGGAGTGGGGCCCTGTGGACAAATTTCTGATGGACGGCAGTACTGCATTTCACTCGATGGTGGGTGTAGGGAGGTGGAGATGAGGTGAACCGGGAGGAAAGTGTCAGTGATGTCAATGGCTGAGAAAACCCTACCAGAAAAGGAGGAGTGAGGAGGTTATGTGAGCAGAAGTAGGACCAGTGTGGCCCTCTTTTGCTTTGGGAAGTGGCAGCGGACAGATGTGAGTGGACATATGAGCTAGAGAGGGGATTTGCTATTAGATTCCACCGATAGGATAGACAGGTAGGGTGCTTTTTGGATGTAACCCAGTTGCAAGGAAACATGAGAGGTAGGTGAATCACACTTTGTTCATACTACAGTCATATCTCTTGATTTTTGTAGTTTTAGCTCTTCGAGGAATACGTTAAGCCCCTTTCTTTGATCCTGTACCTATCTTCCAGTTCCTGATATTTCTCCTTCCTGGTTTTATCTTGGTTTTTTTCTTTTCAAGGTATTGATATGTTTTCATTGATTATTTTATCCTTCTTTTCCATCAAGGTTCTTTTTATACATTTCCTCTTTTATGGTTTGGCTCAAGACCTACTTTCCTTCCTATGTAGATGATACATGCTTTAATCAATCTATTTGTTCCAGTTATATTATCTATCTTAAATTCTTTCAGCTTCTGAGCCCATCCCCTCAGCAAAATTCTACTCACTTTCCTAAGAGCGGCTGTGTGGTAAGTAGCTTGCTTACCAACCACATGGTTCCGGGTTCAGTCCCACTGCATAGCACCTTTGGCAAGTGTCTTCTACTATAGCTTCGGGCCGACCAAAGCCTTGTGAGCGGATTTGGTAGACGGAAACTGAAAGAAGCCCATCGTATATATGTGTGTGTGTGTGTGTGTGTGTGTGTGTGTGTGTGTGTGTGTGTGTGTGTGTGTGTGTATGTTTGTGTGTTTGTGTTTGTCCTCGCAACATTGCTTGACAACCGATGCTGGTGTGTTTACATCCCCGTAATCTAGAGGTTTGGCAAAAGAGACTGATACAATAAGTACTAGGATTACAAAGAATAAGTCCTGGGGTCGATTTGCTCGACTAAAGGCGGTGCTCCAGCATGACCGCAGTCGAATGACTGAAACAAGTAAAAGAGAGTAGTATGGTTGATGAAGCAATCACCACCTAAGACAGCAGTAGTATTAATAAAAATTACCTCTACCGAATCACAAGTGTTGGGCTGCTGGCAACTAAATTAGCAACCCCACTAAAGAGTAATTCTATGTCCAAATTTTCTCAGTCCTTCTATATTCTCAAGACTTAAACCAGTATAATTCTGTGAACTTTCATTAACTACAATCTTGTAGATATTCTCTGTAGCCACCTCAACTTCACTCCCTGTGTTTTTGATTGTCACCCTTAATCTCATCAACCTCTAATGCTGTTAGCCATCCTTCTTTCTTATGGTCCTTGCCTGGTCACAGAATCTCTGTTCTGTAATATCTAAGCCCTGCATCTCCATCCAAATGTCATGCATTCTCTTTCTATATCCTCTTATGGACTTCCCTTCATCATCAACAGGTCTACTCAAAAAATAACATTCCATGACCGCTTGTTCATTGCTTTAGTTCATTTTGTTCTGACAGCTGTATAATGACGACTGTGAAGGTGTGTGGCTTAGTGGTTGGGGCATTCAACTCACGATTGTAAGATCATGAGTTCAATTCCCGGCAACGCATTGTGTCCTTGAGCAAGACACTTTATTTCATGTTGCTCTGGTCCACTCAGCTGGCAAAAATGAGTTGTACTTGTATTTCAAAGGGCCAGCCTTGTCACACTGAATCTCCCTGAGAACTACGTTAAGGGTACATGTGTCTGTGGAGTGCTCAGCCACTTGCACGTTAATTTCACGAACAAGCTGTTTTGTTGATTGTTTCAGCTGGGACTCTCATCGTTGTAACCGACAGAGTGCTCCTTAGATAATGATGACTGGGTTTGTGCTGCTCACCTCCTGGACAAGTGCCCATTACCTGCAGTTCCATCCTCATTTATGCCATTGTTTATTTTAAATCTTTTATCCATTACCTAATATTTTTATCAAGACACCATCTCTAGAGGAGTTTGTCTAAAAAGACTCCAAGGGGTCCCTCTAACCTTAAAAGTTTAAGTGAGCCATTCTGCGCTGGACACCAACCCAGTACTCTGACCTCTGCAGCTGGTGAAGTATATACATATACATACTCATATCTACACATGCATATGTACACACACACAAATATAATTATTATTCATCATTGTTATTATAACTGCTGTGGTAAAAGCTTAATTGGCAGCACAACTAATAAAAATTTGCTGTTTGGAAGGTTGTTGACTCCTCAAAGTCTGTCCACCTTTAGACAGGCCTTGTATTTCATCCTGCAGAGTGACCAAATAGCAAGCTCTGTGGGGTTGCTGATTTAGTTGCCAGCAGCCCAACACTTGTGATTCAGTAAAGATAATTTTTATTAATACTATTGCTGTTTTAGGTGGTGATTGCTTCATCAACCATGCTACCACTAAAAAAATTGGTGGGGAGGGAGAGAAATGATGAAGAAACAAAACAAAAAGAAAATGTGCCTGAGAGAGAGTAAACCCAACAGAATTTAGTAATCTAAATATAGAAGCTTAAAAATTTTGTAGAACTGCTGGAGATGTTGCTGCTGCTTATTATTATTACTGTTATTACTATTACTGTCAGCATAATTATCATTGTCACCACTACCAAGCCATTATCCCTCTTTTAATATTAAAATAATTGCTGGAGCAGTTTGGTTTACTTGAGTTTCTGCTTGGACATAAAGTCACAAGGGTAGGGATTATTACTTATTGCTACTACTACTACCACTCCTATTATCATTAGAGCTGGCTTCATTGGCAGTATTACTAATAAAAGAACAATATTATTTGGGATTGGGGACACCTATTTTATAGAGCATGCACAGTGGGGTTTGCGGTATAGTTTCATGGTTATAGTCAAGGTGTTAGGAATATCACATGACCGAGAAAAAAAAGCATAGGGACCAAGGGTAGAGAAGAGGATGTGTCTCACAGCACAACTGTATACATGATATTGTGGTTGAAGTGTGGGTAGTTCAGGTGCATCACACACAAGCAAAATGGGTGTGTTGCTGCTGTGTTGAGGAAGATAAACAAAAATATCATCATTTAACATCTGTTGTCCATGTTAGCATGGGTTGGACAGTTTAACCAGGGCTAGCAAGCTGGAAGGCTGCACCAGACTCATGTCTGATTTGGCATGGTTTCTACTGCTGGATGCTTTTACGTGCCACCAGCATGGGTGCCATTTGCGTGACACCAGTATCTGCCACAACTGTGATTTTGCTTGCTTCTCCTCAAGCATGGCATAATGCCAAAGGTCTCGCTTGTTGTCTCTGTGCCACTGGCATCAGCCCAATGCTCAAAAGGTGCTTTTTAGGTGCCACTGGCATGGGTGCCAGTTACGGGATACCAACATCAACCACGACTACTATTTCACTTGGCTTGACAGGTTTTCTCAAGCACAGCATATCGCCAAAGGTCTCAGTCACTAGTCATTGCCTCTGTGAGACCCAAAGTTCAAAGACAATGCTTAACCACTTCATCCCATGTCTTCCTGGCTCCCTCCAGTTAGAGATCGACACTTTTTACACAGTTGTCCTTGTCCATATGCATCACATGACCATACCAGTGCAGTCGTTTCCCTTGCACACCACATCTGATGCCTCTTATGCCTAACTTTTCTCTCAAGAGCTTACACTCTGTCAAACATGCACACTGACATTGCACATCCAGTAAAACATACTGGCTTCATTTCTTTTAAGCTTACGTATGTCCTCAGCTGTCACAGCCCATGATTCACTGCCGTGTAGCATAGCTGTTCACACACAGACATCATACAATCTACTTTTCACTCTGAGGGAGAGGTCCTTTGTTGCCAACAGAGGTAAGAGCTCTCAGAACTTTGTCCAGCCTAATCATATTCTCACAGCTATGTTCTCATGCATACACCTCTGCTACTAACTTGGTCATCTATCTAACTTGGAAACTATCTACTACTTCTAGCTTACCCCAATGGCAGTTGATGGAGTCTATTTTCTGTACATTTTCGGTGTTTATTGTATTTGTGCATCTTCCACACACACAAAAGCTCCTCTCCACCTTACTTCTTGGATGCAACACACATCAACATGCCTCCATTCAAGCATCTCAACTATCTCGTGAGACCTACCTTTCAATGTGCCCACACTGACAGTGCCAACTCTGAAAACTGGGAAAGGGATGTGGGAGGGAAAAGAAAGTTTCAATGATAGTTTTATAATACACATGTCACATCAGTTGTTCTTGCTTTAACCTACCATCATTCAAACATATTAAAATTGTTGCCCCTATTGGGGTGAGTGTAATGTAAGCATTGTAAATATGTGTTATAAGCATTGCAAATATAAGCATTATTGCTGCAAACATAAATAGGTCAATAATTAAATTAAGTAAATGAGCTGCTATTGGTTAGTCCATTACATATAGAAAGAGGTAGGTGGTTTGTTAATTTACTAAGTAACATATCTTTTGGCGTATACAGAGAGAGAGAGACTTGAAAGATTTTATCAGTGGACGAAATCATGGCAAGTATGAGAAAGACACAAGTTATAAAACAAGGCAAGAATGTTTACAAATTTTAGAGAGGGAGGGAGATATTGCTGAGGAAATCACAGCAAAGTATGGGAACACATGGATTATGAAACAGGGAGAGAATATGGCAAAGAATTTAAAGAATTACAAGTTTTGAAAGTTATTTGAATAATTAAAGAATTGCAAATTTTTTAGGTTATTTTAAATCAAAGTACAGCATGTTAGTATTACAAGTTAGATGAATGAATGATGAGTGATTAAAACTAGAGAAATTTCTTAGCTTAGCTGATCATTTCATGTGATATAATAGTGGAGCAAGCAATGTGAAAGTTTGGAAAACCATATGGGAAGGATTCTTTATAAAATCTATAGCCGGAAGTGGTCAAATAAGTGACCAGATTCACCTCAGGAAATAGCAGTAAGAAGACACTAGTGAAGCAGGCAGAGAGAGACTTGAAAGACTTTATAGCTGACAGAAATCATGATAAGTATGAGAAAAACAAGTTATAAAACAAAATGAGAATGTTTGCGAATTTTAGAGAGAGAGGAAAAGATCGCTGGTAAAGTATGGGAACACATGGGTTATGAAACAGGGTGAGAATATTGCAAAGAATTGAAAGCATTATGAGTTATGAAGGTTATCTAAAGAAAAAGAAAAAGAAAACAGCAACATTATCACTAAGAGAGGGGTTGTGAGCGAGAGGCAGAAGGATACAATGTAGGATACATTTTGAAAAACAGTGCTATTCTTATGGAAAAAAACATTGGTTAATTTGCACGGTGGAGCCAATATTGTTATCAACATTCAAGGCTGACAGATTTTAAGTCAGCATGGAGATTCAGAAGTTGCAAGAACTATCACATATAGATGTTGCTACAGTTGATGTTAAACAAAGGTAGGCAAAGAAAGAGAAAGAAAAAATGACAGAAATATCACTAAGAGGGGAAGTGAGAGAGAGGGAGAGGGAAGGAGATGGTCAGTGTGTCACAGCTGTGTTGAGGAAGAAAATAAACAAAAATACAACCGAGAGAGAGAGAGAAACGAGAAAACAGCAACCTTACCACTAAGGGAGGGTTCATGAGAGATAGGAAGAAGGTTACAGAATAGGATACATTTCAAAAAACAGTGCTATTCTTATGGAGAAAACATTGGTTAATTTACATGGAAGAGCCAATACTGATTTTAAGTCAACATTGAGATTCAGAAGTCGCAAGAACTATTACCTATAGATGGGGCTGCAGTTGAAGTTAAACAAGGGTGGGCAAAGAGAGAGTGATTGCTCAAAACAACGCAGTTCAAAATTATGAAAACAAGGGAGTGATAGAACAGCAACTGAGAAAGACACAGATGGAAATGACAAAAATAAGGTAGTACAACAAACGTTCAGAAAATAGGCACTTGTCAAAGACAAAAGACAGATAAAGATAATACATGTGCTTGGATTTTTAAGCAGACTATACCTTGGCTTGTTACTAAGGAAACAGACACCAATATGTATGTGCATTCGATTGGCTAAAATTATCCAAAACTTGCAAACTTTAAAGGCTATTAACTTTTTATTTATTAATTTATGGCAAAAAGGAATTTCCATAATTAGCATACAAAACAGCATCAATACACAAAATTTGAAAACAATTGGAACAAAGTCAAAAGAATTAAAAACTGTGAACGAAACAGAAAGGATTTGAATGAACTTTCAAATACAAAAGACAAACAGATTGATTAAGTAGAGACACTGCTATAGCAAGAGAATAGAAATGCTATTGAATAATTCAGAAAACTATTTCAGAATGACACCAGCTCATTTTGAATGATTTAGAAAGTAAAAATCTTATCAATTGAACAAATTTAACAGCTTCAAATGCTAAAGAGTTACTCACAAAAACACAAAAAAAATACATACAGATACATAGCTTATTATATATATTGATGTTATTAGGACGTTTGCATGATGCTGTCATTTTAGTAAAATATGCATAAAATCATACATCACAACTCACTTCTGTTCTAAAATCTAGCACATATTCAGACTCTAAGATTAAAATATTCCCAGTACTATTTATTCAAGCTGCAACATTTTTTATGGTTGATAGAGTGTATGGGATATCACAGCTTAAAGTTATATTTTTGTCAGAGTATTGAGGTATTTCTTGAAGTTGCTGATATCATTGGGACTCCATCTGAAGTGGTAATGACCCTTACATAGTTCTCTGGAGAACTCTACTCTGTATTGGTGACTGCAACAACTTGACTCCAGGTTAGCTGGAGGAGAACAATTCTGAGCTATTTTTCTCTAAGAATTGAATAGTTTATTTGTGTCTAGGGAGAATCATTACGCTCTTATTAACATACACTGCTTCAATTCCACTCCTGTATTATTAGTCAATTGGTTAAATATCCAACTAACTAATTGATTGTTTGTTTAACATGGTTAAACAGTTGGTCATTTGTTTTGTTACCCTGTGTGCATAAGTGAAAGCAGGGCATTGTAATCACTTGTCTTTGTTTGTTTGTCTGTGTGTTTGCAAATTTACTGGAAAACAGTTGAACAGATTTTCACTGAATTTGGCAGAAACACTCATTGTATGAGTGGCTTGAAATGATGAAAATTTGGTTTGATTAACTTCATACATAAATATATACATAGATATGCGACTCTGTGTGTGTGTGTGTGTGTGTGTATGTGTGTGTGCGTGTGTGTGTGTGTGTGTGTGTGTGTGCAGTGATGGATTCAAGGGCTTTGTTTATTTACGAGTTGATTTCTTAATTTCACCAGAGTATAACTACCTATAATGGTGAAACACTTCTCAAACTCTAAGCAATATTTTCTATAAGTATTTCATTTTGCTCACATTTTTTCATATGAATTTACCCTTATCTGCATGGTGTTTCGATGAGCTGCTATTGGTTAGTCCATTATATATATAGAGAAAGGTGGTTTATTAATTTACTAAGTAACATATCTTTTGGCGTATACAGAGAGAGAGAGAGACTTGAAAGATTTTATCAGTGGAGGAAATCATGGCAAGTATGAGAAAGACACAAGTTATAAAACAAAGCAAGAATGTCTACAAATTTTAGAGAGGGAGGGAGAGATTGCTGAGGAAATCACAGCAAAGTATGGGAACACATGGATTATGAAACAGGGAGAGAATATGGCAAAGAATTTAAGGAATTACGAGTTTTGAAAGTGAATTGAAGAATTACAAATTTTGAAGGTTATTTTAAATCAGAGTACATCATGTTAGTATTACAAGTTAGATGAATGAATGATTGGACACTGCACAAGTGCATGCAGAACAGTTCTGTCACTCTGACCGCATCTCAGGCAAGTTGGTCCGGTGTGTCTTGAACAGTGCCTGTAGACACATGTGGGTACATACATGCATAAATACATACATGGATATGAGACTCTGTGTGTGTGTGTGTGTGTGTGTGTGTGTGTGTGTGTACAGTGATATATTCGATGGTTTTGTTTATTTAAGAGTTAATTTATTAATTTTACCGGAGTATAAAAACCTATTCTTTTATTCTTTTACTTGTTTCAGTCATTTGACTGTGGCCATGCTGGAGCACCTCTTTTAGTCAAGCAAATCGACCCCAGCACTTATTCTTTGTAAGCCTAGTACTTATTCTATCAGTTCCTTTTGCCAAACTGCTAAGTTACAGAGATGTAAACACACCAGCATCGGTTGTCAAGTG
>NC_068987.1:39483823-39493018 GCF_001194135.2 Octopus bimaculoides
TACGTACATGTATGTACATACTTACGTCTACCTGTATATATATAGATGCATATCTGGGTACAGGACATTGTAAACAAAGCGTAGACAAAATGATAAACGAGTACAGAAAACACACAGGCCACATAGAGAACATCTCCTTCATCAGCTGCCCCCATTCTAACACAGGCGTTTCGAAGAGTAGGGCAGGACGCATCGTTAAAACGGCTCTTCCCACGGACTACAAATTAAATTTAAATTAAAATTAATTCAAATTAAATTTGTAACATGGAGGAATGTAGTGGCGGACAAAACCAAACAGGAAAGCGAAACAGAAAGAACAAAAATAGAAAGAACAAACAAGAAGGCTATACGGCCAGATGTGAAAAAAATATATGTGCTGAATGCTGTGAAGCAACGAACTGGAAAGGAGACGAATATTTGTTTGTGCTGGCTTCGCGAAAGCGAAGATATAAAAGAAAGATAAGTAGTCAGACACATGACCAGGGAAGGGTAGGAGAAAGAGTGGTAGAGGGAGAAGAGAGGGGAGGAAGTAGAAGATAGGTGAGCAAAGAGAGACAGGGAGAAAGAAAGAGATACATATATATATATGTAAATATACATACATATATGCACACATGTGTACACATACATATGGTGGAGGCATCGCTGTGTGGGTCCAGGTTCAGTCCCGCTGTGTAACACCTTGGGCAAGTGTCTTCTACTATAGACTCAGGCCAACCAAACTCTTGTGAGTAGATTTGGTAGGTGGAAGCTGAAAGAAACCCACCGTGTGTGTGTGTATATATATATATATATATATATATCTTTGTGTGTGTCTTTGTGTCTGTGCCTGCACCATCGCTTGACTACTGCTGTTGGTGTATTTATGTCCCCATAACTTTGCAGTAAAATTGACTGATAGAATAAGTACTCCAGCATGGCCACAGTCAAATGACTGAAACAAGTGAATGTACATATACATATATATATATCATTTCGAGCATGGCCGTTGCCAGTACCCCCTGACTGGCCTCCGTGCCGGTCGCACATAAAAGCACCCACTACACTCTCTGAGTGGTTGGCATTAGGAAGGGCATCCAGCTGTAGAAACTCTGTCAAATCAGATTGGAGCCTGGTGTAGCCATCTGGTTTCACCGGTCCTCAGTCAAATCATCCAACCCATGCTAGCATGGAAAGCAGGCGTTAAACGATGATGATGATGATGATGATATATATATATATAAATGTACAAATACATACATACATATATATATATATATATATATTATACATATACATATATATATATATATATATATATATATATATATATATACATATATATATATCATACATATACATATATATATATTGGGTCATCCCATAAATAATGTGGCTTTCTCAATTGCATCAAAAGTCGGAGAGGGATGGGATAAACCTGCATCAACTTGCTATAAAAGCAGGTACTAATTTTACCTTGTACTTATTTGTAGTGAAAGTTTTGAAGAGTGCAGTTTGATTTTAAGTTATTTTTTCAAAGCTATAATGGAAGCGACAAAGGAGCATATTTTGCTTTATGGGTTCAGTAAAGGCAACAATGCAATGGAAAGTGCTAGGAATATTAATGCACAGATTCCATCAGACCCTGGAGACTATTTGTTATTCAGCTTATTCACAGCTAAATAGATGTCATTTAGAGTTGGTTCAAATGCAATCTCTTCTATAACTGCAAGATGTTCAATTTTCTCTATCCTCCTCATGTCAGCAGATGATAGTCTATTGAAAAGTGCAGCGCTTATGAAAGGAAGCAGTGTCAGTCAGAAGCAAATGTTCATTTGCTGTTCTCTGAAGAAGATTTTGGGCCATCCATATACCTCCTTAACATAAGAGTACAAACCCATGGCATCATTTCTATTAGCTACTTCTTGTGGCCCTTTTGCTTTACCATTCCTGTTTAATTTTCCTCAGAGCGGTCTGCACTTTCCTTTTCATCTTTCTGTAAGTTTCGTTTGAGTTGGGGTTCAAGGACTGAGAAAGAAGTGTATTGCCTAAGTTGTTTTTCTAAAAGTAGATCATGAATTTCTGCTGATCTATCTGAGAACTAGTCACTGGACTTACGTGATCTAAATCCCACTGATGAACTTGCAGCCTGAAACACTTTTGTTTTGAAATCTTCCCATAGATTGTTCGGGTCAAGATTGAAATATTCTATAGCACCAAGGAATCTTTGAAAGTTGCTTGATAATTTAAAGTTTTCAACATTTAACTTTTTGGGTACCTTAGAACCAGACTGTTGATTTTTAGGCATTATCGAAAAATCTATTTTTCCACGCACTAGATGATGGTCAGTCCAGCTCTCTGCCCCTCTCATGGTCTGAATGCTAGAAACGTCTTTCATATGTTTTCTGATCAGAATGTAATCTATGAGATGCCAGTGCTTAGATCTTGGGTGCATCCAGGTGGTTTTATATTTATTTTTCTGCTTATTCTCAGTATAAAAAGCTACTCCATTTTTATTACATTTTCCAATCCCATGTCAACCAAAGGCCATGAAACATAGTCCTTTCCAACTCTTGCATTGAAATCTCCCAATATGACCAGCTTGTCAGATATTGGTACTTTCCTCAATAATTGTGCTAGATCATCATAAAATTGTCCTACAGTTTCATCAGAATGGGACACTGTTGGTGCATAAATACTGACAACAGCAAGAAACCTACCTTTTGTCAGTTTAATACAGCATGACATGATCCGTTGATATACCACTTGGAAGCTCTGCAATGGTGGATACTAATTTAGTATTCTTGAGAGTAAACCCAACACCAGATTCTCTACACTGACCCTTAGGTAGGCCTCTCCAAAAGATAGTATATCCATAAGTAGGTTCATTTACTTGACCCTCACCAGAGAGATGAGTTTCAGAGAGCGCAACTACAAGGGAATATTTCTTAAGCTCACATGCAATAAGTGCAGTACGTCTTTCTGGTCTCTTGTTGAAATTATCATCAAAAGTGTGTGCACATTCCAACAGCCAAAATTCAGATGTTTATTTTTACTTTTTCTTGAAGATTGTTTGACTACAGTGGCAGGATGACGATCGGACCCAGCCTGTGATACACTGGGACACCTGCCAGACCTGTTCCCTTGACATTCCCAAACCTTTTTAGCCATTTACTGAATCTGCTTGAGACATTTTAGATTAAGTTACAAGTGCATTTTTAGGTTTCTGCCAACCAACCAACCAATTCAATGATTTCACTAAGATTTGGTATACAGGAAGTACCTGTACAGATGAATAGTTTCCAGTGGGTGTAGCTTGCACTGCACTACCCTCACCTATTGGCCCAAGAAGACTTTCACCAGTGTGACATGAAAATTGATAAAACCAGGAACTTCCAAGGCCTCAGGTTTTATTTCAGAGATTTCCTTCTCCTAGGTAGATTAACAACCAAGGTTAAAGAGCTTCTACTTGCCCATGAGGTAAGCTATCTTATTCCAGACACCAAACTGACCCTCAAATACTCTATAAAGTGATATCACTTCAGTGACCTACGTGGAGTAGTTCATTCATACAGGTGTGTGTGCATATATATATATATATATATATATACACACACACATTATTGGATCATTCTATAAATAAAGTGGTTTCTTTTTCAATTGTATGAACTAAAAGTCAGAGGGGGGACAGGATAAACTACCTGCATCAACTTGCTATAAAAGCTGGTAGTAATTTTACCTTGAACTTATTCGTAGTGAAAGTTTTGAAGAGTGCAGTTCGATTTTAAGTTATTTTTTCAAAGCTATAATGGAAGTGACAAAGGAGCATATTTTGCTTTATGTATTTAATAAAGACAACAACACAATGGAAAGTGTGGGGAATATTAATGCAGTATATGAAGATTGAACAATAAGCGTAACCCAGTATCAACTGTGGTTCTAGCAACTCTGAGTCGGAAACTACAGCCTAGAAGACGAGCCACATCCTGGAAGACCTGTAGAGCTTGACAAAGATGTCCTGCAATCCTTGGTGGAACAAAATCCCATCGTGACTTGAGGAACTAGCAGAGAAGCTTGGATTTGGTTGTTCAACCATTCAGCGACACCTGTGTGCCATCAGAAAAGTCAGTAAATTGGGTCAATGGGTTCCTCATAAACTTTCTGAGTCTAATTGTGCACAAGTAAATGTGTGCTTTTCTTTGCTGTCACGTCTCACAAATGAACCTTTTTTGGACCAAATAGCGACTGGTGACGAGAAATGGGTTCTCTCTAAAAATGTCAAATGCCAAAGACAGTCAGTGGGAAAGGAGAAACACCAGCACCCCAAGCTAAAGAAGGTTTTCACCCACATCAGGTATTGTTATCTGTTTGCTGGGATATGAAAGGTTTAGTCCAGTTTGAACTTTTAAACCCAAACCTCACAATAACAAAGAAGATAAACAACCATCTTTGCTTTCAAAACAAAAGGTGTTCTTCCATCAGGATAATGCCCGCCCACACACAGCAAGGATGACATTTGAAAGGCTGGAGCAGTTTGAATGGAAAACGATGCCCCACCTACCATATTTGCTGGACATTGCCCTATCTGATTATCATTTATTCTACATTCTTCAAAATCATTTGGATGGAAAAACTATAAATTCTGTACATGAGGTCAGAACGGTACTGGAGGAGTATTTTTCGTCATGGACAAGTGAATTTTGCAAGAGGGGCCTTGCAAGTCTAACAGATAGATGGAAGAGCATTGTAGAAAATGAAGGGGAGTATATTTTAGATTATAGAATGACCCAATATATATATATACATACTCGAAAGACAGAGAGAGGGTTTACTGTTTGACAGTGGCCTACAGCCATCCTTTCAGGTATAATCAATTATACTGGCCTCAGTATTATATCAGAAAAGTGAAAAGGTTTGGATGGAATTTGAATTCACAGCATAAATACAAGAAAATATTTAATCCACTAATACTGACTGTGGCATCATAAATTAAGAATCTGGGCAAATAAAATGGACAATTATATAACCCTGAAATAAATAAATTCAGTAGTATACCATGATAAAAAAAATGAACAATGTTTTTGACCTCATATTCATGGGTTTTTACCAAAGAAAATATTTATATTGCTAGATGTCCTTTTCATGATACATCTGCCACATCCACCTTTATGTTTCTCTGAATGGGTTCATGTTGATACAGACAATATGAATATGTTGTTTGTTTTACTACATCAAGCTACTTGTTAACATTAAATCAGCACAAATAGTTTTTATCTTTAGGTGAACTACTAAATGCTGATACAAAAGTGATTGGACTCCAAATAGGGGTATTTTTATCAACTTATACTCCAAATTAAAAACTTGTACATATTTGTGTGCATGCATGCATATATATATATACGTGTGTGTGTGTGTATATATATATATATATATATATATAAAGGTACGAGCATTAAAGTATTTAATACACACTTGTAGCGATTTCATACATCTTTTTTTGAGCAAGATCGTTGCCGGTGCCCCTGGACTGGCTCATGTGCGGGCGACACATGAAATTTTTCGAGCGAGATCGTTGCCGGTACCCCTGGACTGGCTCTTGTGTGGGTGACACATGAAATGCACCACTTGAGCGGGACCGTTGCCAGTGCCACCTGGCTGGACTTTGTGGGATTTTCGAGCGAGATCGTTGCTAGTGCCCCTGGACAGGCTCTTGTGCGGGTGGCACATGAAATGCACCATTTTGAGCGTGGCCGTTGCCAGTGCCGCCTGACTGGCCTCCGTGCGGGTGACACGTAAAAGCACCCACTACACTCTCAGTGGTTGGCGTTAGGAAGGGCATCCAGCTGTAGAAACTCTGCCAAATCAGATTGGAGCCTGGTGTAGCCATCTGGTTTCACCAGTCCTCAGTCAAATCGTCCAACCCATGCTAGCATGGACAGCGGACGTCAAACGACGATGTTACATACAGGAGTTGGACAAAATAATGGAAACACCAAGCATCATAATTTTGAAATATCTATAAAACAGTCAAAAGCTTGTTTATTTTTATGTTTTTAGATTTATTATTAGTGTTGTTTAATATGTCTTGCTAAAATTGCTGTTTCTTTTCAGATACCATCAGAAAAAAGTAATTAAAATTCATTAAAATGATAGATTTATTGGACTTTCAAAGAGGTCAAATTGTTGGTGCTCGTACGGCAAGCACTAGCGTAATGAAAACAGCTGAAATGTTTGGTGTATCAAGAAGTACTGTCTCAAAAGTAATGACAGCCTTTGAGAAAGAGGGAAAAACCTCCTCGTCGAAACAGAACTCCAGAAGAAAGACAAAACTTTCAGATAGGGACTTTCGGACTCTTACTCAAATTGCTAGAAAAGATCACAAAAACTGTGCACCAGGAGCTGCACAAAGCCGGATTTCATGGGAGGGCTGCAATCAGAAAACCACTAGTTTCAAAAACAAACATTGCAAAGCATTTAGAGTGGAATAAAGACCTACTGAATTGATCCCTAGAGCAGTGGAAGAATGTTATTTTCTCGGACAAGTCATCCTTTACCTTATTTCTGAATCCTTTACCTTATTTCTGACCACTGACCCAGACTGCCTTCTTCCAAATGTTGAACATGGAGGAGAATCTGTGATGATCTGGGGGTCTATATCTTGGAAATCTGCCAGCCCAATGGTTTCCCTTCATGGTAGAATTAATAGTCAAGACTATTTAAGCATTTTATCTGATCAAATGGTTGCAGAACTGTTTCCAGAGGGAAACGCAGTCTTTCAGAATGATAATGCACCAATTCACACAGCTAAAGTTGTTACTGAATGACACGAGGAACATTCTAGTTGAACATCTTATCTGGCTACCACAGTCTCCAGATCTCAATATTATTGAACATTTATGGTGCATTTTAGAAAAACAAGTAAGGAGTCGATATCCTCTACCATCACTACAAGAATTGGAGACTGTTTCAGCTGAAGAATGGATAAAAATTCTTTTGGAAACAATTCAAACTTTGTATGAGTCCATACCTTGTAGAATTCAGGCTGTAATTACTGCGAAAGGCAGTCCTACTCCATATTAAAATAAATTTGTTTGAAAATTTAAGGTGTTTCCATTATTTTGTTCAACCCCTGTATATATAAATACACACACACAGAGTTGACATGAACAGGTGTCTCAATAATTAAATCTATGCAATGCTATCATACAGATATATGAATAGACAGCAGGCAAGTAGAGAAATACATCTACCTCCATTCTTTATTCCTATTTAGGCCTCACTACTAGTAATTTAGACACCTGTGCAAAACCACAGTAGAGATATACTCATTTATACACACACATACATTTTAAACTAAGTATGAAATGAAGTCTAAAAATAAAATCTCAATTTTTATTTATTTACTTTTTAGCATATATATATATCTGTTTTAGCCAATCAAGTGTAGAATCATAGCCTTATCAGGCATGGCTTTGTTATGCAAAACAATATCTGATTGATATGTGGCTTTATCATATCTCCAGATATCGACAGATGCAGCAGTTTGTCCATTTAGAGAGAAAATAAAATTCACTCATAGTTGTACAAAAAATACTTTCTAAAAGTGGTGTTTGAAACTTCATAGTAACTGCATGACTAAGAAGCCAGTTGGTGTGATATCAGCTGCCAATTTGTTGTTTACAACAATGAAAACTGCCTGAAAAAGAACTGGAACAAAAATAATTACACACACACAATATGTTGGAACCAGTAGAGATGATGAAGAGCTGAATTCAATAGATCCAGTTCTTGGTTCCAATATGGCTTGCTGTTGGATAAATTAAAGGAAAACAAATTAAAGAAGAAATAAATAGAACATTTAACTGAGATCAAATACAAAGACCTATTTATGTTGTATGTTTAATGTTGTTACATCAACGAGAAATTGCAAATAAAGGATCGAACTTGCTTCTTAACAAGTTAACTATAAAAATACATGGATGTATACAAATATTTGTGGGAATGCATGTGTATGTATACAAGGACACTGAAAATGATGTCTCTACAAAGAGCTCACACTGAGAGCTCAACTTCTGGATTTTGGCAGTGAATTAATTAAATGAGAAGTATGTCATTGGACAAAAAGACAGCCTACTGCAAGTAATGCATGAAGTGGCACATCTTCAAAAGTTGAATGAAGAAAGGCTTGCAGAATGCACCCTAAATAGAAGTATCAACAATTAAACTACTATAAGTGATTCATTTAGTTCTAAGAGAGAAAGAGAGCTTTTCATTTTCCTAGCTCTTTTCCCATTTAACAGCATACCATATATTCAGAGGTAACAAACAACTTGGTACTCTTCTTAAAGATATCAATGCACCAATTATTTTGTCCTAAAAAAACTGATGAAGAAAATAATAAAAATGATTTAATTACAGTGTTGTGATGATGAAGTCAAACAATGAGAAGAGAGGTTCTGAGAAAACATTCAATAAAGTCTAAAACATCACATTCAGAGGAGCATTTATATACAAACACACATACCTTCTTACAGAAATATATTTACATACCTATACTCTCTCACACACACACATACACATATACATACACACACTCGTACAATACTTCAAACAACTAATCACTCTCATCAGCATCTTCACATTCCATTTCTTCGTCTTCTTCCTCTTCCTCCTCTTCCTCTTCTTCTTCATCATCATCCTCCTCTTCTTCTTCTTCTTCTTCTTCCTCCTCCTCCTCTTCTTCCTCCACTTCCTCATCATCTTCTACTTCAACTTCCTCCTCAACTTCCACCTCTTCTCCTGCATCTCCTTCTTCCTCCTCTTCATCTTCAACTTCTACTTTGACATCTTGGCTATCTTCATCATCCTCTACTTCAACAGTCTCTACTTCCTCCTCCTCCTCATCATCATCATCCTCCTCCTCCTCCTCTTCTTCTTCCTCCTCCTCCTCCTCCTCCTCTTCTTCATCCTCCTCCTCCTCCTCCTCTTCCTCTTCCTCACCAGATTTGGCAGAGTCTCCTTCCACAGTATGCTGTAGACGAAGAGGCGGAGTAGAAGGAACAGCTTGCTCTTCATCTTCATCTTCTTCTTCACCAGCATCCACTTCTCCCTCTTCCTCTTCATCTTCCTC
The DNA here is from genome assembly GCF_001194135.2 of Octopus bimaculoides. Classification (NCBI taxonomy): domain Eukaryota; kingdom Metazoa; phylum Mollusca; class Cephalopoda; order Octopoda; family Octopodidae; genus Octopus; species Octopus bimaculoides. The sequence goes on from NC_068987.1 coordinate 39,492,933, forward strand.
TTCTTCTTCCTCAATCTCTGCTGCAGCAGCTGCTTCAATGACCATTTGTTGTTGCTGTTGTTCCAACATCTGTCGCTCCAGTTCTT
>NC_068987.1:39493615-39502674 GCF_001194135.2 Octopus bimaculoides
CGTTCTAACTCTTGTTGGCGCTCCAGCTCTGCCTGTTGTCGTTCTAACTCTTGTTGGCGCTCTAGCTCTGCCTGTTGTCGTTCTAACTCTTGTTGGCGCTCCAGCTCTGCCTGTTGTCGTTCTAACTCTTGTTGGCGCTCTAGCTCTGCCTGTTGTCGTTCTAACTCTTGTTGGCGCTCTAGCTCTGCCTGTTGTCGTTCCAGCTCTTGTTGGTGCTCTCGCTCTGCCTGTTGTCGTTCCAGCTCTTGTTGTCGTTCCAGTTCTTTTTGGCGCTCCAACTCTGCCTGTTGTTCCAGTTCTTGTTGGCATTCTAGCTCTGCCTGTTGTTGTTCTAACTCTTGGCGCTTCAGCTCTGCCTGTTGTCGTTCTAACTCTTGGCGCTTCAGCTCTGCCTGTTGTCGTTCTAACTCTTGGCACTTTAGCTCTGCCTGTTGTTCCAGTTTCTGTTGGTGCTCTAGCTCTTCCTGTTGACGTTCCAGTTCTTGTTGGCGTTCAAACTCTGCCTGTTGTTTTTCTAACTCGTGTTGGCGCTTTAGCTCTGCTTGTCGTTCTAACTCTTGTTGGTGCTCTCGCTCTGCCTGTTGTTCTAATTTTTGTTGGCGCTCAAGCTCAGCCTGTTGTTGTTCCAGTGCTTGTTGGCGCTCCAACTCTGCCTGCTGTCGTTCTAATTTTTGCTGGCGTTCAATTTCCTTCTTCCTCTCTATCTCCTGGCGTTCAAATTCTTTCTGCCTCTCTAACTCTTTTTGTCTTTCTAATTCTTTCTGCCTCTCTATCTCTTTTTGTCGTTCTAATTCCTTCTGCTTCTCTACTTCTTTTTGTCTTTCTAAATCCCTCTGCCTCTCTATCTCCTTCTGACGTTCCTTTTGTCGTTCAACCTCTTTCTGTTTTTCAAGTTCCATCTGCTTATCAAGCTCCTTTTGTTTTTCAATTTCTTTCTTACGTTCAAACTCTTTTTTGCGTTCTTGTTCAAGGTCCTGTTTACGTTGGGTCTTTTGCTGCTGCACTTGTTTGTCTTGATTTTCTTTCTTTCTTTTTGCTTCACTTTCCTGCCACCTATCATCATCTTGGTGCTCCCTTTTTCGGTTTTGCTCTTTCTGATGTATATCTTTCCGCAAAGTTTCTCGTGGCAAACTCTCCTTTCTGCTAACTTCTTCCTCTTCTGCATCCTCTTCTGACCCTACAAAGAAACATATATATATTATAAATATATGCACACACACACACATTGATTTTTATATAATGTTGAATGTACTGGTATGGTTATGTGATGCATATGATTAAGAAGAGCTGTATAACAAAAGCTGCTAAATGTGAATGAAACTTGTGGAAGAAGGAGACCCAGAAAGACATGGTATGAAATAGTGGAAGTTGATCTGACTACAACAGTATTCAGTTGCTGCAATCATGAGCAAAATCTGCAAGAATTTCACCACTACTTTGTGCTACAGTTACATCCCTTCCTCTTTGGAACTACTTCCGTTTAAAATCCAACCATCATTTTCAATATCATACCTTTCCAATTTATTTTACTCCAATCATCCCTTCCTATGCCACAGTTATCTCTCCCTCTCCTGAGCCAATCTTAGGACTGCCATACCTCATCCTTCCTGAACTATCACTTATCACTCCTCCTTCCTGATTTCCTCATTCCTATTTCTTTCTCTTCCCCTTATCTTACTGAAATTTTCCATTGACTACACATCCACTTTTGTTCCATGCATTCATCTCTACTCTCAACACTAACTCTGACACTCTCTTTTCATACTCTGTTCAATTTACCCACCCATCTTTCCCAATCCTGTTTGTATTTTCTCCTATTCTCACTTTGAGTATACAGACATCTTGTTGCCATCATCGTCTTCTTATTAGCTACTTATTTTTGCCCTTATATAATGTGAGATAGCCATATATCTCCTCTACAAGACACTTGTGCCTCTCCCTCAATCATACCCTCTAAACACCTGACATATAGCCATCTCCCTCTCTACTACAACCCCATTTAGTTGAGTTAGTTGGTGACATTTATTCATAATGGTGTAAGGAAAAAAAACCACCCAGCACACTTTATAAAGTGGTTTAAGGAAGGACACCCAGCCATAGAAACTGGCTTGTTGGATCATCCTGTTGAACCATCCAAACAATGCCAGCATGGGAGACAGACGTCACATAGTGATAATGATGATGCACTTGGAGATATAATTATACACATACACACACGTAACATGAAATCCTAAAATATATATCATATGAAGCTTGTATTCTAATTTTCTGTTGGTTGTCAGATTAGGCCACAAATTGTAATTGCATCAACCTTAGTATTTAAATGCAAACTGGACACTAGAGTGAGGGAGATACATCAGTCTGACATGAACACAATCAAGTGTTTTTGTTCGAATGTAGTTTTTAGCCCCACAGTAATATAAACATATAGGGTGTTAGGGCTAAATTTGACAATTGTTGTCTCCTTTTTTCAAGAACAGCTTGATATATGGTAAACAAACAGCTAACAACATTGGAGAACATAAAAATTAAAGTTGCATTTGAGAAAAAGATAGCTGGCACAAAGAGTTGGGAGCCATCTGAATATTGGAAAAAAGTTACCTCATTATGATGATTCATATTGGGTATCAAAAATGCTGACACCATGACTGCTGCTCAAAGCTCCATGAACAATGTAAAGATTGTAAGACTATGAAGCTATGACCAGCAGGAGTTCCAACTGTGTTTGCAGGCCAGGATTCATCCAACAACTATGGGACTAGGTGATGGAAGATCCAGGCTTTAGCGAGAGAGATGGGTCTTGTAATAGCTACCATGAAACTGGCCCTGAATGAGGACCTTCGCAATCACTCATACAAAAAGTGCAAGGGACACATTCTGTCAGTTAGGGCCAAGGAGAACCACTTGATGAAGGCAAAGAAGATCCTGAACAAACTGAGGTAGCCTATTGAGCTGGGAATGATCTGATTCTTCTCAGATGAAAAGAAATTCTGTCAGGACCAGTTGCACAACACTGAGAACAACCAGTGACTTACCTACAACCCATGTTAGAAGTGATTGTCAGAGAATTTCTATGATTTTGCCAGTCCCAATTTCTGGCCTCCTAATTCCTTTGATTGTAATCCCATGGATATGTAGGTTGCAGTTGAGAAAGATACAAACCGCATTATCCGCAACATTAGTGCCAAGCTGGTGGCCAAGCTCAAGAATGGGTTTGAAGATCTTTCCAGGAACATATTGGCGAATGCATGTACCAAGTTCCAGAGCCATCTTGAAACTGTGGTGGAAACTGAGGGCAGCTAATTTGAGTAAACTGTTATCTCCCAGTCATAATCTAGTTGATATGTTACTATTTTTAAAAATACTTTTATTTTTGGAGGGAATATTGTGTTTTCCTTTTATGAAAACTCAAATTTAGCCTGTAAATCCTGTAAGATAGCACCATTATCATGGGCTGAACAACAAATCTCTAGCACTCTTGCTGCTTAGTGCTGCTTTTGTAATCTTAGTTTAGCAACTTTATCAACTTACACTACCTGATTATGGAAGGCATCATAATAAAATGTATCCAGTACCCTCTGTAAAGCAGCTGATGGATCATCAACATCATTCAACATCCACTCTCCATGCTGGCATGAGTAGGACAGTTTAACAGAGAATCTGCAAGTTGCAGGGCTGCGTTGAGCTCCAAAGTCATCTTTGGATGCTTTCTAAGATAGATGCTCTTCCTACAGAGGGTACTGGGTGCTTTTTTATGCCATGAAACTTGCAACACAGAAAAGAACAGGGAAAAAGAAGAAAGGAAAAAAAATTCTCACTACTAAGCTTTATTCTTCTCTAATCTTTCATGTCATCAGTATTCTGAGCCCACACCACACTACCATGTAGCATAGCTGTAATGTACACAAGCATCATACAATCTGCCTTCCTCTTGAAAAGGGAGAAACTTTTCATTGCTAATAAAGCTAACGGCTCTCTGAACTTTCTCCATCCTATTCTTATTCTAATGACTACATTTTCAGAACATCCTCCCCCATAGCTAATTAGGTCACCTAGCTAACAGAAACTTTCTATCTAGGGAACCTCCAAAGCATTCGAGAAAATCAATTTCCCATGTGACCTCAAACTGTATGGTACGTGTGCATCTTCCACAAAAACAGTTTTCTCTTGCAACCTTTCAGTAATTCCTCAGCACATCTTGTGTGCCCATAGCTTGCACTGGGTATACCATGTGGAATTACTGTCTATACCTTTCCTACATATCAAGTAGAGCCATTTATCTGAGGTGGGTAGGGTCCTGCCTGTTTTCTTGCTTACTAGATCTTTAAGACAATGATTCAAGGTTTTGCTTTTACACCTGCAATTTCTTTTTTACAATGAGAGTAAGATCATCAGTATATAGCAGTTCCTAGGGACAGCAGGTCTTGAATTTGACTGTAATGGCCTTGGAAGACAATGATGAATAGGATGGGACTGAGAACTGAGTCCTGGTGAATGCCTACCTGTACATTAAATTCATCACTGTACTCCTGGTTAACTATCACTTTACTGACAGCAGTCCTGTATGTAAATTGCACAACTTTCACAAGTCATCCATCTATACCTAGCTTCCTCAGAGATCACCATTTCAAAGAGCAAGACACTCTGCCAAAGGCTTTCTCCAGGTCAACAAATGTCAAGTATAATACTTCTGCAGTTGTCTAAGATATCATCAGTAGTACTTCTACTCAACACAAAATCAAACTGCATCTATATTTCTAATTAATTAGGCTATAACTCTCTCTGTAACTTTAATTTGGTATCTCTATTACTTCTAAGGCATCTTCTTTACCCTTGTAGCAGCTGACTATAAAACAGCTACACCAGTCATTGGGAATGACACTTTCCTGAATTACCTGATTAACTATACAAACGACCAGATTGTATCCTACTCCATCAAATATTTTAAGTATCTCAGCAGTAATTCCCAATGGATCATTAATTAGTTTTTTTTTGTTTTTTTTTTCATATCTTTAACTGCTCTGCCTATCATACTACTGTCAATTCTGATGGCTGGCCCATATTAGGAGGATTCTCCTTCTCCCCACATTTAGCAACCTTTCATAGTGACACTTCCATGCCGCTTTCTTCTTAGAATCAGTAAGTGCAAGCAAACCATTATCTGTATGTACAAAGTTCTCAACCACAACATCTAGATTCTCTCTAATACACTGTCTAGTATCCCAGAATACCACTTCTCTCTGATTTGCATGCTAGTCATGTCTATGACACCCTGAACAAGGCTGGCAACAGGAGGGAGATCTAGCAATATAAACTGCTCCAAAAAGTAACATATGAGCGAGAAATGATTCTCTAATCTGGATAGGAAACTCAGACAGTGATGACCTATCTGACATATGCAAGCATGGAAAGTGGGCATAAAATGATGATGACATTATATGTGCATATGTGTCACCATCACCATTTTAATGATCACTTTTCCAGATGGCTCAGATGGAATTTACTGAGGTAGATTTTTAATGGCTGGAATTTACTGAGGTAGATTTTTGATGTTGCTATCTCTCACTTGTTTCCAAGCAAGGTAATATTTCCTCAGGGCCAGAAATGTTTTCATGGAAGATTGAAAATGAATGACGATGATTGTATTATATAGACACTAGTTTTACAACCACCATGTAATGTCAAGATTAGAAGACGCAAAAATTGGTAGATCAAGAATGTTACTATATTTTTATCCTTTTGAGAGCCAAAATTACTGACTTTGTCATTCATTTAACCAGGGTCAATAATGTCAGTCAATGTCAACGATATTATTTAACAAATCAGCTGATTCTATTAACTACATCACCTTCCCTCCAAAAAATGGTCTCTGTATGTTGAGAAAAGTAGTGAATTATGCAAAGCAACACATTATTCAGCTTTCTTGACAAAAGTGAATCAAAGAAAAGACAGCATGAAATAGAGTTATATATTTAGTGTCACAGGTGAAAGAATACAGTGTGCACAAAAAATACAGCAGTCCATACCAACTTATCTTCATAGAAGAATAAACCATAACCCTTTAGCATTTAAACCAGTCATATCCTGCCTGAATATTCTAAAACCAGCCAGATCTGGCCTCTTGCACCTACTCTACAATGTTATTCTAAAAATAAACAATCACATCTTCAAAGTCTGGAAGCTACAAGATAAGCCATGACTAATTCAAAACAATGTGAATAAATAAGCATTACATCTGACAGTAATTTCAATGCTAAAGGGTTAAAATAAAACTGAAGTTTAAGTAGGTAGTGCACTATTAAGAACCTTATCAGTGAAGTAAATGTACATAGTATTTGATTGGCAATTAGTTTTGTTCTTTCTTCAGAATTGAGTGATCAGAAATTTTCTTAACATAGAAAAATAAACATACATAATAAAAAAGTAAAGAAAAAAAAAATTATCCTCACTTCCTTTAATTTCAAAGCCAGGAATGTTTCCAGACCGTAGCATCTGGTTCAAGTGCTCCACTTCCTGCAAAGTCTTTGCCATTGATATTGCTTTCTGTAGATCAAAAGAAAATTTGAAAATTAATACTAAAGATATGAGCAAATAAATACATATTGAGGCACCTGAAAAAAAAATTGACAAAAATATATTTTTCAAATCAATTATCAGAAATTATTATATTGCAGTTGCCATGAGTTCAGATTTAAATATTGCTATTTGCTATGCCTCAGGACAAAACAGGGGATTCTTTTTTTTTTTTCATAGTTGAATAATTGGTGTTGAGGAACATGATGGAATACAAACAGAAAACAAACAAAAAGAAATAGATAAAAGGAAATGAAATTAAAACTTTGAGTATAAAAAAAAATAATAACCACTATATTAATAATATAAAGCTTCCTTAAATCATCTTAAATTGTCTTTAAAAGTGGCTGCACAGTTAAGAAGTTTGCTTCCCAACCACATGGTCTTGGGTTCAAACCTATTGGGCAACACTTTGGGCAAGTGTCTTTTACTGTAGTCTCAGACTGACCAAAGCTTTGTGAATAGATCTGGTAAATGGAATGTAAAAGGCAGTCATGTGTTGTGTGTGTGTGTGTACATGCATTTGCGGGTACCCTTGTCTTGAGGTCATGTGATTGTTGGAAACAAGTAAGGTTGTTTATTCCCAGTCTTCTATGCTGTCACAGGGAAATATTACCTTGCATGGAAACAGATGAGAGTTGGTAACAGGAAGGGCATTTGATTGTAAAAAATCTGCCTCAACAAATTCCATCTGATCCATGCAAGTATAGAAAAGTGGATGCTAAATGATGATGAACATGCTTAATTGTTCAGTGATTAAAAATAATGTCTACAATATTTAATAATCTATTGATAATAGCTAAAATATTGCAATACCAAACCAAAGTAACCAAGAAGGAAATAAAGTAACTTAATGAAGGAAAAAGTAAAATAGTGTTGGTTGCTTAGTTGAAAACGAAGTCATGAGAAAGAAATAACGCCTTTCCCAGTCATACAACATTGAGTTGTGTCTAAAATTTATTGTTTTGTACATAATTATACCACTGTTTTCTTGATGAGAGAAATTTAAAATATACCTTACAAGAATTTTAACAAAAAAAAAAACTTTTTCTCTTCCATGCATCACAGAATTAATATGACAAGACTTGTCAACTATCAGTGTTTTCGTAATCAATTTGAAAATCCATTGCATGGGTGATTAGCCCATTCAACTTCACCTGTTTCAGTTTTACCTGTTTCTATCTCTCACGACGAGGACGATTAGGGAGCAAATATTTAAGAAAAAGTGGAAGTGGATTGATAGCACAATTAGAAAAGACACATCAAATGTAGCGAAAAGTGCTTTACAGTGGAATCCAGATGGATATAGAAAGAGGGGTAGGCCTAAGAACTTGTGGTGTAGATCAACGCAAAAGGAACTAGAGAAAGGGGGACATTCATGGCAGAGTATAAGTACAGAAGCAAAAAATTATGCGACATGGAATTCAATTATAAGTGGCCTATACTCCGTGTTGGAGGGTTAAAGGCAAGAAAGAAAGAAAATACATCACAGAAAAATAATAAAAGCAAGATGATAAAATATTATTACTTAAAAGACTTGACTACTGCAGAGCTTTATGTCAGAAATATACATAGGATCTTTAGCTTTCCATAGCTGAATCCACTTAGCTATAAATAGGTACTATGAGGAGACATTGTCACTACTGCTTGTAATAAGTGAAAATATTGTATATTTAGCATTTTGTAAATTTGCAGTAGTTACTTCAAATACTCTTTTGACATTAGGAAGATTGATGACAATGAAACAACTCCAGAAAATTCAGCTTCAGAGATTATGAAATCAGTAATCAGCAGTTTAATCTCAGCTTCATATCATCTAAATCATATAAAGCAGTTGAAAGCAGCAACAAAAAATTAATAAAGAAACAAAAACAATAAAATAAGAGTACTATCATTTCACATATACTTAGTCTACAAGATCAGTGTTTAACTCTTTATTTTGGTATAAAGGATAAGAAACCAGTTGTCTGTAGAAGGACACAAATTCAGTAAAGAAAACCAACAAATCACTTGTCAGGTGTACAGCTGCAGTGCTGTGACTTGTTTCAATGAATGAGAGCACCACGTTGTACCTACACTGTACATCTGGACCCAATAGCTGTGGTACCTACAGAGTAAATGGAGCCAACAGCTGTTTTGCATGTTAATAGAATATGAACCATTAACATTAGAATAAGAATTAGTGACCTGAAGTACAAGAAACCACATTCATTGTCTAACATAATCAACAAGAGTACCTTAATGGCTTCAATTTCTTCTTTTGAAGATCCAGCAGGTAGACTTGAACCCGCCATGGATGCAGCTGTTGATAGTTTAGCACCAGGAACAAATGTCTTTGGTTTTTTAACAGCACCAATGCCATTTGTAGTGGAAGCCTGAGGTTTTTTACACTTGTAAAGCTTTTCTGATTTTAGACGATCCTGAAAAAAAATAAATTGGACACTTTTTCATTTCATTCTTTTTGTTATATATATATATATATATAT
>NC_068987.1:39503276-39504772 GCF_001194135.2 Octopus bimaculoides
TTATTCCCAAGGCTTTGGTCGGCCTATGCTGTAACATGTATCATTATCACTGTCGTTTAACGTCCGTCTTCAATGCTGGCATGAGTTGGATGGTTTTGACAGGAGCTGGCCAGGCAGGAGCCTGCACCAAACATGTGTGTCAGTTTTGGCAGGGTTTTTATGGCTGGATGCCCATCAACCACCCAGGAGAATGAACTAAGTGCTTTTTACATGGCACAAACACAGATGAGTTCAGTTTGGTATGGTTTTTACACCTGGATGCACTTCCAAATGCCAACCACTTTATTAAGTAACACCAACACTGTCTGGGTCATACAGTAACTTACATGACAAAGATCCTTTGAGAGGTGAGAGGGAATTGGAGGAGGAGATCTTGTGTCAAATGATGAAAGGCTATAGTAAGACAGATATCTTGCTGTTGGGGACATACAAGGCCATCCAGCCTGAGAGGAGAAAGTCTAGTGGGTGCTTTTACGTGCTACTGGCACAAGGGCCAGTGACACGGTATTGGCAACGACCACGCTCAACATGGTGTTTTTTACGTGCCACCTGCACAGGAGCCAGTCCAGCGGCACTGGCAACAACCTCGCTCGAATGATTTTCTAAAGTGCCACTGGCACAAGTCCCAGTGGGTGATGCTGGTAACGCACAAATGGTGCTATTTACGTACCACTAGCACGGAAGCCAGACAGCTGCTCTGGTAATGATCACACTTGGACGGTGCTGTTAGTGCTCCACTGGCACAGGTGCCGGTCATCGAATATGGTTCATTTACGATTTCGATTTCACTTGCCCCAACAGGTTTGGCAAGCAGAGTTTAGTGTCCAATGAAGGAGAGGTTGGCATGGGTGCCAGTCATCAAATTTGGTTCAATTTCGATTTAAATTCACTTGCCTCAACAGGTCTTTGCAAGCAGAGTTTAGTGTCCAATGAAGTAAAGATACGAATAAGTGAGCTGGCTACACTTCTGGCTCACATACTACATATTTCCAAAGGTCCTGGTCACTAATCATTGCCTCAGTGAGGCCTAAGGTTTGAAGGTCGTGCTTCACTACCTCATCCCAGGTCTTCCTGGGTCTACCTCTTCCACAGGTTATATATATATATATATATATATATATATACACACACACATACACATACATGCATACACATATATTCATATATATATATACATACATATATATATATACATATATATATACATAAATATATATACATATATACATACATATATATATCTATTTGCATATATATTCACATATACATATATATATATGTACATGTATACATATATACACATATATATTCATATATACATAAATATACATATATATATATACACATATACATATATATATATACATGTATACACATATATATTCATTAATACATATATACACACATATATATGTACATATATATTCACATATACATATATATGAATATACATATATATATATATATATATATATATATATATATATATATATATA
>NC_068987.1:39504782-39505171 GCF_001194135.2 Octopus bimaculoides
TGTGGCTGACCCCTAAGGGTGGATGTTACTGTTGCTTTTAGCCCCAGGAGAACATCTCCTCCAGCTGGCTTAGCGACACATATCTGTGTCCTGTCTATTTTTGCCAAGGGAAGTTATCCCTCCCATCTTGATCTGCTATACGTACGGACCCGAGTTTCAGGGTTATTTCCCTTCTTCAGCGTACGATAATCGCCGACCTTCGATTATCTAACATAATTATTTGTATCTAAAGCGTCACCTTTACCTTTGTAGCAGTTGACCATGGTGATGCTACACCAGTCATTGGGTATGACTCCTTCATGTATCACCTGGTTAACTATATGGGTGACTAGGCTATAGCCAACACTTCCAGATACTTTAAGCATTTCTGCAGTGATTCCTGATGAGGC
>NC_068987.1:39505189-39508885 GCF_001194135.2 Octopus bimaculoides
GGGGGGGGGGCTTTCCCTGTCTTCATACCCTTGACTGCTTTAGCTGCCATGGTACTGTCAATTCAGATATCTGGTCCCTCTGCTAGGTCGACATTTGGCAGACTCTCTTTCTCCCATTCATTCTCTTTATTGAGCAACCTTTCATAGTGGCGTCTCCAAACCTCTCTCTTTGCAGCCTCGTTTAGTGCAAGTGAACTATCATCCATGCGGACACATTTCTCTGCTACGACATCACGATTCTCTCTCCCACACTGTCTTGCAACACGAAATACTTCAAGTCTTTGGTCCTCACGGCACAGAACATAGGCAAATTTTTTCTTCTCTGCTTCCCCTCTGGCTAAGTAAACCTGTCTCCTAGCTTCCCTGTTGGCAGTCACATACAATTCCCTGCTACCTCTATTCTTCCAGTCCTTCCAAGCCTGTTTCTTTTGTCTAATAACCCTGTTAACCACATTGTTCCACCACCACGCTACCTTGGGTCAAGAGGGAACTTTGCACCATCCACAGATCTGGTCAGTGACTCTCAGCAGGTTGTCCTGTAGCAACCTCCAGTTGTCTTCTACATTATGTGATGCTATATCCCCTTCTATTTCATTGAAGGCTTCGAGTAATATGTCTCTAAATCTCTGTCCATTTGCAGGATCCTTAAGTTTCCACACCCTTCTCCTCCAAGCTGCTCGTCTTCTTCTGGGCATCCATTTAGCCCTGATCCCGAAGTCGCTAACTACTAATCTATGTTGAGGGGTACATTCTTCGCCTGGGAAGGTTTTGGCATTTATAAGCAGCCCTCTTTCCCTTTTTCTAGTGAGGATGTAGTCAATTTGGCTAGTGTGTCTGCCAAAACGGTAGGTGACTAGGTGACAGGCGGGTTTCCTGAAGTTGGTACTGCAAATCCTAAGATCATTTGCATCACAGAACTCCAGCAGTCTGGTTCCCTCAATGCGGGAACCAAAACTATAGCCTCCAAGTACACCATGGAAGCCCCCTGCATGTTGTCCAATATGTCCATTGAAATTACTAGCCACAAAGAGAAGGTCCCTGTCATTCGTCAACAAGGTAGTCTGCAATAGGGTATCATAAATCGGTCTTTCTGCCGATCCGGTAGCCCCGGTTGAGGGGCATAGGCCGAGATAATGGTAGCCAACATATGGTGAAGCACTAATCTAATCTTAAGAACTCTGTCACATACTCTGACCACCTCAATTACCTTATCAACCCATTTCTCCGCAAGTCAGATCTAGGCAAATTAAGTAAGATAATTTTAGATAAATACATCAATAGATTTAATGATATTAATTACGTTACATTATCGAATAGTACTATTGATACTTTAAAATGGTTTAATAATATTAAAGATAAAAATAGATACAAATTTATTCAAATAGATATTGATAATTATTATTCTTCTATTAATGAGATTGTACTTAATAAGGCCCTAATTTATGCCATGAAGAGGGTAGGTATGACTTATGATGAAGTCAATGTAGTTAAAATGGCTAGGAAATCGTTGATTAAATATAATAAGATGTGGGCTAGGAAAGATACTAGGGACTATTTTGATATACCAATGGGAGCACCCGATTCAGCACAGGTAACTGATTTAGTAGGTATATATTTATTATCAGAACTTCAACTTGAAAACTTAAAATTGAAGGGTGGTTTATATAGGGATGACTTTTTATTACTAAGAATTTCACCAACACTAGAATTATATAAGAAGATAATATATAGTCTTTTTAAAAGAAATGGATTAAAGATTACTATTTATAATGAGAACTATAATATATATTATTTAGATGCTAATTTTAACTTATCTACAAGTAATACCCAGTGGAGGCGCAATGGCCCAGTGGTTAGGGCAGCGGACTCGTGGTCATAGGATCGCGGCTTCGATTCCCAGACCGGGTGTTGAGAGTGTTTATTGAGCGAAACATCTAAAGCTCCACGAGGCTCCGGCAGGAGATGTACTCTTTCACCACAACTTTCTCTCACTCTTTCTTCCTGTTTCTGTTGTACCTGTAATTCAAAGGGCCAGCCTTGTCACACTGTGTCACGCTAAATATCTCCGAGAACTACGTTAAGGGTACACATGTCTGTGGAGTGCTCAGCCACTTGCACATTAATTTCACGAACAGGCTGTTCTGTTGATCGGATCAACTGGAACCCTTGACGTCGTAAGCGACGGAGTGCCAACAACAACAACAACAGGTAATACCCAACCTTACCATAAGATTAATGAAAATATTAAATGCATTCATGCGAAAAGTAATCACCCACCCTCAATTAAAAAAAATCATTAACATTTACTATAGGTAAGAGAATATCATTACTTTCATCTAATTTAGAGATCTTTGAAAAACATGCACCTTATTACAATAAAGCCCTTCGCAAGGCGGGATATACTAATGATATTCAATTTTTTAATAATCCGAAGTATAATTATAATTTTATTAGTAATGATTATAATAGTAATGATTTATTTAATAAACATAACCTTTATATTTATGATAATGTCTACTTAAGTATTTATGATAAGAATAATAGGTATTATGATAAATTACATAAACATAATAGTAATGGAGACAATAATAGATTTAAATTTAATTTTTTTAATGATAATAATAAATTTAATATAAATAATAAATACAATAATACCTATAATAAGAACAAACTTTGGCTAATCATTCCATACGGCGCTCAAGTTAAAACTAACATTAATAAAGAAACTTTGAAAGTTATTGATATATTCCTAAGTATTATAAATATAAATTAAATACTTATTCTAATAATAATAATAATAATGTGGACCAGGATATAATTAATTATACATGTATAGATAAGACTAAATGTAAATTTAATAATAAATGCAATTTGAAGGATGGATGTCTTGTATAAATGCATAGTGACTTTAATGGACGGGAATAAACATAATGGTTATAATTTATATAAGATTTATATAGGATTGACTTCTAATAAAATTAAATTACGAGTGGCTCAACATATGCACTCATTTAAGAATAGAAATCTGATTAATTCTATAGGCCTAAGTAAATTGGGAACTTAAATCTAAAAATATTAACTACATTTTACAATGGGAGATAGTTTGTAAGGCGAAATCCTATCGTATAGGTAATGAATTTAAGGAGATATTATTTAAAAATTATAATATTTTGATTAATTCTTTTGATGAACGAAAAATTAAGTGTAGACATAAATTACTTTATTTATATAAGTTTAGCTAACTGTGTTTATAGATATATTTATATATATTTGTGTGTGTGTGTGTGTGTGTGTGTGTGTATATATATATATATATATATATTTCTCCGCTGACATACTACGACGAAGTCTCCAAGATGCAGATAAGATTAGAGATTTTTATTTATTTACGGCCTCAAACATCTCATACCTTCGCGCTTTAGTCTGCCCTCTATTATTTATCTTGTTTCTCTCCATGAAATTCAATTGAATTCAGTTGTTGTCTTAAATTCATACTTATTCATTTTCTAAGCTTCCTAAATTCATGCTACGTTATATTCTATTCACCTAGAATTCATTGCTCTTTTAAAAATTACGATTTATGCATTGTTGTCTCTCAAATATTTAAAATCTACAATTAAGAGCCCTATCTACTCGCTGACGGTACCTACCCACCCCTACCCATTTTCCTTTATTCAAAAATTCTTATCGCTCCTT
>NC_068987.1:39513470-39527037 GCF_001194135.2 Octopus bimaculoides
ACAAAGGGACTCTCACTCAGAGTAAAAGGCAGACTGTATGACGCATGCGTACGAACAACCATGCTACATGGCAGTGAAACATGGGCTGTAACTGCTGAGGACATACGTAAGCTCGCAAGGAATGAAGCCAGTATGCTCCGTTGGATGTGTAATGTCAATGTGAATACCCGTCAGAGTGTAAGTATCTTGAGAGAAAAGCTGAACATTAGAAGCATCAGTTGTGGCGTGCAAGAGAGACGATTGCGCTGGTATGGACATGTGGTGAGAATGGATGAGGATAGCTGCGTGAAAAAGTGCCACACCCTAACAGTTGAGGGACTGGTGCAACCGGATGGCTACACCAGGCTCGAATCTAATTTGGCAGAGTTTCTACAGCTGGATGCCCTTAACTATAAAAGCAAAAATTCAACCACTTTTATTTTTTGAAGAGAAAAGGAATAATGGGACATCTATCTTCATACAACCATTATGGATTATTACAAAGGATTTTTTTTTTTCAAAATTTTTAGCCCAAGTGTGTACCAATACACATCTATACCAGTAATACCAGTAACTTTTTAAACAACATCTTTATAATACAATTTTAAATAGCATCTCTCTCATTTGATTGACTACATGGAAATTCATCCTTTTCTCTGGCAAGTGGATGTATTACCTAATAATGATTATCAATTTTGGATTTCATTTCGAAGGGTAATACATTAATGAAATGATCATATATCTCAAACCTTTTTAAATAATAATACTTTATATATTTGTCTATTAATACAATATTATTTATATTATTGACATATATCTTGTCATTTTGATGCAATTTTTCCTGCTTTTACTTTATCATATATAATCGCTCTAATTGAATCTCTAAATACCTTTAAGGTCTTAGACATTACTCATACCAAGAGGACTTATCTGAAATCCAGTACACCTTATTTTCATTGAATATATTTGATCAACTCATATATATATATATATATATATCATCATCATCATCATCATCATCATCGTTTAACGTCCGCTTTCCATGCTAGCATGGGTTGGAAGATTTGACTGAGGACTGGTGAAACCGGATGGCAACACCAGGCTCCAATCTAATTTGGCAGAGTTTCTACAGCTGGATGCCCTTCCTAACGCCAATATATATATATATATTTGGCCTGCGGAAGTGCAATGGCCTAGTGGTTAGGGCAGTGAACTCGCGGTCATAGGATCACAGTTTTGATTCCCAGACCGGGCGTTGTGAGTGTTTATTGAGTGAAAACGCCTAAAGTTCCACAAGACTCTGGCAGGAGGTGGTGGTAAACCCTGCTGTATTCTTTCACCACAACTTACTCTCATTCTTTCTTCCTGTTTGTTGTACTGGTATTTCAAAGGGCCAGCCTTATCACACTCTGTGTCACGCTAAATCTCCCCAAGAACTATGTCAAGGGTACACATTTGTGGAGTGCTCAACCACTTGCACGTTAATTTCATGAGCAGGCTGTTCCACTGATTGGATCAACTGGAACCCTCGTTGTCGTAACCAATGGAGTGCCACGATATATGGCCTAGTCACCTTTATAGTTAATCAAGTTGTCCATGAGGGAATTATACCCAACAATAGGTGTAGCAGGCAACTGCTACAAAGGCAAAAGTAAGGCTTTAGACAGAAATAATTACAGAGGCATCAAATTGCTGGACCAGGTGATGAAAGTCACAGAAAGGCCATAGCTCAATTAATTGAGAGTATAGATGAGATACAGTTTGGATTTGTGTCAGGTAGAAGCATGACTCATGCTATATTCCTGGTAAGGCAACTACAGGAGAAGTATTTAGCCAAAAATAAACCTCTGTATGGAGATTTTGTTGATATGGAGAAAGCTTTTAGGCAAGGTCCCCCCAGCAAAAACCTAAGTAGGAAAACAGACAAATTACAAGAACCTTCAAGGAGATGGCCCTGCTCAATATGTAAGAAGGGTGTTGGTAGAAACTCCATATTTTGTACCCAGTGCAAACTTTGAACACAAGAGGTGTAGTAGTATCACAAGAAGGTTAATGGAGAAAATAGTCTGTGTGGCAAATGTGCAGGTAGAATAAGCACTACAAATGCACAGACAATAGACTCCCTCAAATGCTTGGGGGGATTCTTAGAAAAGCACCCAGTACACTCTACAAAGTGGTTGGCGTTAGGAAGGACACTCAACTGTAGAAACCACGCCAAATCAGACTGGAGTCTGGTGTAGCGCCCCCAGCTTGCCAGCTCTGGTCAAACTGTCTAACCCATGCTAGCATGGACAATGGATGTTAAATGGTGATGATGATACATATATTTACTCAATTGCTCACATTTATCAATGGTTACTCTCATTGTTTTGATAATGCCATTTTCTATCATTAATAAAACTGTCTGCATTTTTGACAACACAGGTATGCTAGTATACATATACACATGCACACTGACAATAGAGTGAAGTGAAAAAAAGTTTCAGGGAGAGGATTTATAATTATATATGTGCATATAAACTATACTGTGCTTGTGTGTGTGTGTGTGTGTGTACTGTACATATATGCATATACACAGACAATATAGAAAGGCAAGGAAAAAGAAAAACGAACTGATACTGCAGAAGGTCTGCTGGAGAGTGATTAACTAGTAAAAAGCAAAAAAAAAAATGATCTTGAGGGTAGACAAGAATTTGAAAGCATGAAGTTTCATAGCATATTTCATAATAAACAAATTTTTTAAAAATATCAATATATGAACTATCCAAACCAACATGAGAGAAAAAAATAATAGTGTCAAAAACAACAAATAAATCCATTTTAAAAACAATACTTAGTTTTTAATGAACTCTATATAGAAATGGTTAAATCATGTTGAACTCACCTTCTGTTTGATTCTTTGAAAGTCTAATACTCGAACAGTAGGTAATTTGTGTGCTACATAAAGTCTGTAATTTTTCTTATTTGTAACTGGGTTCCGGAGTAAGCTGAATAAAGAAATACAATCAGTACAAACAAAAGTATGAACAGAAATTTCCATGTCTTAACACTTCAATCTATTAAGCCAATGTTTTAGGCCTACATATGTCCTTCTGAACAATTATCTTTAAAAATCCTGCAGCTTCCCCCCCCCCCACCTTTTTTTCCACTGTACTCTCCACTCCCTATATGATCTCTACAGCTGTCCACCACCACTGTGTCGGATCCACTAAGGAATGGCACAATCATTTAACTGACATTTCTGTAACTTAATTCTTCCATTATTGCTGAAAACAAATTCATTTTTGGGATACTTCTTCCCAAAGACATTTTGGTTTCTCTTTACATATTTCTTCCGCTCCTTAATGACTGCTTAGTGCAATGAACTGGTCCTAATC
Source organism: Octopus bimaculoides (assembly GCF_001194135.2). Classification (NCBI taxonomy): domain Eukaryota; kingdom Metazoa; phylum Mollusca; class Cephalopoda; order Octopoda; family Octopodidae; genus Octopus; species Octopus bimaculoides. The sequence goes on from NC_068987.1 coordinate 39,516,827, forward strand.
TTTGGTTTCTGCAGAATGAAATGAGACAAACATCCCCTGGATAATATGACAGTCAATCACAGGCAACTTTCCCACCAGAAAAACTGAACTTTCTCAATTTTACAGTGCAACTAATAATATTTAGTTTCATATGAGCTCTGATTGAACAAGCCTATGATCAAGCCATTCCTATCCTGTCCTTCTTCTTTTCAGGTACAGAGTATCAAGGACTACATTATTCAATGTATTCCTTCTCTGCGATTAGAGTGTAATTTAATTACAGTTTCTTGCAAATCAAGCAATCACAAGGAGGCCTCCTCAATGGTGCAGCTTGCAGCTGTTTGTTGACAGTCATGAAGTATATACACTGTAACATAGGCTCATTACAGAAAGTTGACAAAACCAGGCCAATTCCCAATTTATAACCTTTTCTGCAAATACTTTTGAGGATAGACATAAAAGTTCACAACTACTTTCCTACCGCTTTTTAAATCAATAAAACTGGTCATTTATTGATGAATATCTCCTATCAAAAGCTTAAGCAATTAATTATTTATCATTGTTGAATCCCAGATCAGCCCTGATCAAGTAGACTTAAGATCAAAAGTCATCCAGCTGTGATTATTCCATTTTCTTTTCAGATACAGTGTGGTATATCTAGCTCTATATTATCCAGTGTGCCTTTCTTTTATGTAAGACAGTAGAATGTGATTTTTTTAAGGAAGATAGAGCAGGGCATAAATATTTATTCTTCATCTTTTTACTACAACAAGCATTGTGACATCATCTTTATATTTACTTATACTGCATTTCCTGAAAAATAAATTTTAGGAATTTCTTCTACTTTATTGTTTTTTATTCTTAAATGTAATTGAAATTCATACAGCATGGATTGGATGAGTCTTCTCTGGCACATTTCCCTACTTGATACAATCTTTTTGTCACCTCCTCCATGAAGTTTAGCCTTTTGAGATCAGTTTCCACCCTTCTTTCTATGTCACCCTCTTCCACTTGAATCAAGTGGTACTTCTTTACCCAACAGTTATCTTTCTTACACATCATATGTCCATACCAGTGCAGTCTGTTCTCCCACACACTACATCTAATTCTTCTCATACCCAGTTTTCCTCTCAGCTCATTCCTGCACCACTGTTCATACACATTAACATTACACATCTAGTGATGCATGTTCACCTCTTGTCTTTCCAGCATTCACAAACCTACATTCAATACCTATGTCGTTACCATGCAACATTACACTAGTTTTCACTTAAAGAGAGAATCCCTGTGTTGCCAGCAGACGTGATAGCTCCCTGAACTTTACCACCCAATTATTGCTAACTTCTGTGTTCAGAACCCTCTCCAATGCTAATTGGGTGACCTAAACACAGTATCTATCAATTACTTTTGTGCAGTTGAAACAACTCACATCAAAGGTAACACCCTCTACTTATTATCACCATTTAGCTTCTCTTTTCCATGCTGGCATGCGTTAGATGGTTTGAATGGAACTGGTAAACCAGAGAGCTGCACCAGGCTCCAATCGGTTTTGGCTTAGTTTCTATGGCTGGATATCCTTTCCACTGCCAACCCCTCCATCACCTTTGCCTTTGTAGCAGTTTATCATGCTGCTACACCAGTCACTGGGTGTGACTTTCTCATGATTAACTAAATGGGTGATTAGACCATATCCCACTCTGCCAAATATTTTAAGCATCTCAGTGGTCATTCCTGATAGGCTGAGAGCTTCCCCTGTCTTCATCTCCTTCATAGCTTTATCTACCAAGCTATTGACTATTTGGATAGTTGGTCCCTCAGTTGGGTCCACATTAGGCAGACTTTCCTTCTCCCATGTGTTCTCTATATTTAGCAGCCTTTTTCTTTGCAGTTCTACATAGGAAAACTTTTTTCTATCAGGCTATCTGGGATTCAACTGTATCTTGTGAGTACCCAATCTTTACGATTAGTTGAATAAAGGATAGAATGTTAAAGTGCAATACTATCACAGGATTAAGATATCATAGCTCACTGCAGTAGGTATAGTACCTCTGGATGAATTATAACTATCTACCTCTAATGAGCCAAGCTGAAAATTTATAATTTTATGACTGTAGGAATATTCATCCAGAAAAACATTTCAACTCTTTTGTTTTTCTTTGTTGCTTTTATACCAATAGTAACATAGTTCTTAGTCTTCTACTTTAATTCTAGAAGCTTCATAAGAATATTAAATTTGATGGATAATTTCTCAAACCCCAGAAGAATGAAAGACTGAGATTTAAATTATTTACTTAATTCAAATAAAGCCAACTGTGGGTCGTTTTCTTAAAACTAATTAGTAGAAGAAAGGAGTACATCAATGAGTTGGCGTTTATAATGTATTTGTACATAAATCATGGCTGTCTTTTGAATGTTTGTGTATATTATAGTAGCAGCGGCACCACAGGTAAGAGGGCTATACTTTAATGTGAGTATAAGATTTTGTGGAGTCAGCAACTAATCAGAGTTGAATAATTTTCTGACCATAAATACAATGAAAAGTCATACCATATAATCCACTCCAGTCTAAAAACAAATAACATAAAAATATAAAAAGTAAATAAAATACTAACCTCAAATATTTAAGATTTTTACAATTGGCCAAATTGTCAAGATCCGATAATTCTTGAATACTGTTGTTTGTTAAAATTATAGTTTCCAAGTTGGGTACAAATAATTCTAAATCCTCACCAATCCGCCTGTAACAGAAAGAGATACTTTAGACATTGTCAATAAAATTTTATTTAGAGATAAAAATACAAGGCAAAAGTAGAAAAGATGAATTCTTCCATATCTACAGTTGATGCAAACACTAGTTAAGAACCTGCATATAACCATTCTTTTTGGAAATACTGTGTGGACCAATGTTCCCAAGTCTATGTCTACCATGGTGATTTTCAACCATTACAAACAGAGCATATATTTTCATCAATCATGTAGTACTTACCCATTCTCATTATATTCCTATACCTGACCGGTATATAAATTTATACTCAATTTACATAACATTGTACAATACACGAGATGATTCTTTTAGTGTATGTGCATGTGTCTCAGGTCGTTTTTTAGTGCTACTGGTAACATGTAACCCAGTACAACTTGTTGCATAGTCGGGTCATCTGTGATTAAAGTGCAAACTCCACCAAGCTTGCTTGGTGGCAAGGAGGGTGATTTTGGACATCCTGTGGGACAAAAAACAAAACCTATCATGAGAGTCAATGGCCATACAATAATGTGCGCGTTAACACATATGGTGTGTATATTCAACAAGATCCATGCCAAGCAAAAGACACCTTGAGTATGCCTAGACCACCAACCTTTAAAAAGCAAATTGGCGAGCAGTTCACTTAAATGTATAGCACTGCTTCTTTTGCTTTGCAAAATCTGCACGATTATGATAAATCAAGTCAGAAACCTGAATTTGTAACCTAGTCAGCACCTGACATGCAGCACATCGTGCACTAGCACAAGCCATGCTCTACAGGGAGAGTGTGTTTTGTGAACGACAAGCAAAGTCTACTATAATTAAATTCATAGTGCAGGTCATTCAGTCACAAGAATACAAAAAGAAAAAAAAATCCTATGGCAATGAAGTGATAGTGACAAAGATAGGTGGAGGATACCACTGGTGGTCTCTAGCTGGAGCTTTGCACATATCGTGGTAAGAAGTAGATGGCATTCTGTGAAACATCTGTGAGCAATTTCATAGTTTGCATCCTGTTAACTACAAAGCAGTTTCTTTAGGATGACATTGCTTTCCCATATAAAGAAGGAGGTTAGAAAAGATGCTCTAAAAATTGTTTGCTCACTCAATCCTGTCATCCTACTGCAGGTGACAGGATGTTCAACAATGCAGTTGAAATAATGAAGAAAACAAAATTAAAAAAAAAAAATCAAACAAATATTTTTGTGCAGCTGGGAATGTACATACACTACAAGACCATAAGAAACTTCCAGAATGAAGAACAGCACTTGTTGCTCATGTTCTGAAATAAAAGCATAACAATATTGCTGCACTCTCAGAGACAAGACTTCGAGTATGTAGGCAGCTGAAGTAATTAGTGGTAACCTAGTTAGCATCTGGATCAGTAAATCTGAGACAAAAAAAAGGGAATCAGGCATAGGGTTTGCAATCAAGAATGAGTTAGCAAACAAGCATGATTCTCTACAGATCAGAGTAAGTGAACATCTTTTGACACTTCAAATTTTAATTAGCTCTCATAGATACGCTACACTTATCAATGCATATTCTCTAACTTAAAATTCTATAGACACTGCCATGAAGTAAGTTCTATTCTGATTTGAAAGAATTGCTGAAGAGAGATCCATGCAATGACAAGATTGTTCTAATGAGAGATTTTACTGCTGTGAGCAGGCTTAGACTATCTTAATTGACAGACATGGAATTATCAAAATAAACTCAAATGGGCTCCTGCTTCTTTCCATGTGTAGTGAGTTTGGACTTTGTGTAATCAATATTCCCTTTCTGTTGTGGAGATCGCTAACCAATAGAATTCAAAGTTCTGGAACTCGCGAGAAAGTTCATAGGTGTCTCGATTTTTGGTTTACGCTATTATTAATCTTGAGTATTACAGTTGAATAAACAGACTTCACACCTATCTCGAGTACCACTGTGTTTTTTTCTTTGCTAGTCGATGAGAGAAGTATATTTAATCACAGACAACACACCTATCTGGATTATTACTCTATTCTTTGTAAGTAAACAAGAGAAATATAACAGATTTGTGCCGCCAGTAGGATACTGTCATCATTTTTGTGAAGTGGACTTCTTACAATAGGATAAGAAAGACTATTCTTGCAGAGTGGACGTTTTACCTTGACACTCAGATATAATTATCTGGAAGGTAAACAACCAGTTTTGCACATAAGCTTCATTTTAGATAAAACTATAATTTAACTATTTTCACATTAATAACGATGGTGAAACAAAGCAGTGAGCTGATAAAGTTACTCACACAACTTCAATTTCAGAGAGAACAAATGGGGAAGATATGGAAGCTTTCAGAAGGCTGATTCAAGTTCAAGTTTCTAAAACCATTTGTTGCTTTTGACACAGCATCTGAATTGTGGCCTGATTACTGGTCAACAATTCTGTACCTTTATTATGGCAAATGCTGTGCCTGACCAGTGCAAGGCTCAAATTTTTTTTTGACAAATTAAACAGTTGCCATTTATAAACAACTGGCAAATCTGGCTACTCAACAGTCCACTAGAGGATATTAACAAGCTGACAATGGAGGAAATTGCCAGCTTTATGAAGGAACAATTTAACCCAAAACATTTCATTGTGCAGAAACGCAAAGACAGACCAGATACTTCTATCCAAAACCAAACTGCTTGTACCAAAGTATGAACCGGACAACTCCAGACAATCCAAAAGAACACTCAAACCTAGAAAGAGACTTCATTGTTGATTCTTCTAGTGTAACATCAGTTTCGGTGGGGAGGTGTTGTGGAGATTGCTAGCCAATAGAATTCAAAGTTCTGGAACTTGCGAGAACATTCACAAGGTGTCTTGATTTTTGGTTTACGTTATTATTAGTCTTGAGTTTTACAGTTGGAATAAACAGACTTCACTTATCTGCAATACCACTGTGTTTTCTTCTTTGTGAGTAAATGAGAGAAGTATATTGAATCACAGACAACACACCTACCTGGATTACTACTCTGTTCTTTGCAAGTAAACAAAAGAAATATAACACTTTCAACTATCAAATAGATATAAAACAACCTGGAGACATTCTGTATCTGAACATGGTCACACAAAATCAACTATATAATTGTGTGTAGCTGTGATAAAAATGACAAATATATACATCTATATCAGCTAAATTTTTATGACAAAGCATTGTTTCTTCGACAGCAATTTTTTCTTTATTGGGAACATTTACAGAATTAAAAATACACACAAACACAGATAAATGTAAAGTATACTTACACTATTCTGTTGTTGCTCAGAAGTAGGCACTTTAGGCGCTTCAAGAGAGGAAATCCATCCAGTTTTCGAATTTCGTTATCAGAAAAATCTATGGTATCAAACTGATCCTACAAGTAGATGGTGTTAGTTCAAATGTGTTAAAATAAAGTCAGACAAAATAAAAACTAACACAATATCCAACTAAATTTTATTAAATTAACCCCAGGAAATTATTGTCCAACTAGTCACAGCAATTTTACTGTTGTATGTTAGAGATACACTGGTTATGAACTTAGTTACAAATACAGTTCTATATTTGAGAGATGAGGAATTATGTACATTATTTACATTTGACGGATATTCGTCCTCATCTTGTTTGTTGTTAACACGTTTTGGCTGATATACTCTCCAGCCTTCTTCAGGTGTCCTAGGGAAATTTCAAACCTAGGTTCTCATTCCTAAGGTATTTTTCAATATTATTATTATTATTCAGTAGTTTTATTTTTATAGCGTGCTTTCACTTCACTACCAAGCGCAGCTCTGTGTGCCTTGGGTATGTGCTGTGGTTTGCTGTGATGCTCTTATGGTTACTGTATTGAAAGTGTTTTTCGTAGGATGTGTGCAGTGCCCAGTAGTGCAATTTTCTGTATGTTATATATATTTGTAAGTCCTGGTGTTTTTGTTATGTATTTGTCTGAATATTTTTTTATTATACCTAAGGCACCTACTATGATAGGAATTGTTTCTGTTTTTATATTCCACATTCAAGTTACCTCTATTTCCAGGTCTTTTGTATTTTGAAAGTTTCTCCATTTCTTTTAGAGAAACGATGTCATTATTATTATTATTATTATTATTCAGGTCACTGTCTGGAATTGAACTCGGAATCTTGGGGTTAGTAGCCTACGCTCTTAACTACTACACCATATACCCAACAATCTTCCTAGAACTGCCTATCTGAAATGGGAAGTTGAGCAAGTCCTCTGCACATATTTCATGAACATAGCTGTTGTAATTAACAGCTGTGCAATGGTGCATCCCCAGCTCTTCAACCCAAAACTGGACTGAAGTCAATGCCTTGACCCATGAATAAAGGGGGAAAAAAGCAGTACAGTCCGAAGAGGAAGGGTGTCACATTCCAAGATGTATCATTAACAGACACTCACTGCATCCTTTTTGGGAGCACTGCTAGTAAATTTTCCCACAAAGCATCTTGTTCATGTAGTGTCTTTTTGTACATAGTTTTCTTTTAGGGATAACACATTTCGCATCCTTCTTGGTTTTCAATTTCTCCATCATATTTGAAAGGTTAAATGAGTTTGTTGCAGTCGGGAAAACACATAGTTCAAAATTATGAAAATGAGATAATGATAGGACAGAAACTGAAAATTTCTATTTGTTGTGCAAAAAGACATAGGTGAAAATGACAAAAATGAGGTAATACAAATGTTCAAAAAATAAGCATTTGTCAAAGAAAATAGACAGATAAAGACAATACACATGGTTGGAGTATAGCAGACTATACTTTGGCTTGTTACTATGGAAACAGGCATCAACATGTCAGTTGCTTTCAAATGGCTAAATTTACACAAAATTTGCAAACTGTGACAGCAACAGAAACGATCCCATTGATTGTATGACACAGGTGCTTGTTTACAGCCATCATGTGATGTCACAAGGGTACACACAAACTCACATACATTTACATACATAAACATATGTAAACTGTAAAATTCAGGAGGTATGAGAGATATATGTATACATACCAAATTTTCTCTTTATATATACAATGTATAGAAGACTGAGACAGATAAAATTAGTTTATTGATCAGTAACAATAAAGACCTATTGTTTCATATCAATTAAGGTGCTAGGTTGAAGTTCAGGGAAGTAACCATCCTTAATGTTAATAAAAAGCAAGAAGGGATAAAAAGAAGTAGTTAAAGTAAATATAGAAAAATAATTAGCTTAACCCTTTTCATACTCATCTGTCTGAGACTGCTCCTGATTCTATCATATAAATTTCCTGTTTCAAAGTAATCTATTTAAAATATCCCATCAAAATTTCAAGCTAATTCATGTTCAAATCACCAAATTAATAATGACAAAGATATTCTACTAATTTTTTTATTTTCACAAACCGTCCAATCCATGCCAGCATAGAAAACAGGCGTATAATGATGATGAATAGAAACGAATGTATGTTTCAACAGAAATATGGTAACAAAAGGGGAAAATATATATATAAAAATAATATAAATGAATAAAATGGGAAGCAAACAGCTGGAGATATAAAGATTAAACCAAGAAACAGTACTGAACAACAGTTAACTTTAACTAAGGTTAAAAGATTATGGACCTTAAATTGAATCACATTTTCTAATCATACCTCAAACTAGTTTCTAGCTCAATGAACTGTAATAAAACCAAAACCATATGTACACCTACATAAAAGCACATGCACAGAAGCATGAACATACTAAAAAAATACACAACCACAACAACTGTATAATCTTATATCCATGTATATACATATAGACCACAAGGAGACACTCACACATACACAAACATATGTATGTATGCACACACACACACACACACACACACATATATGTATGTGTGTGTGTGCTAATTTACATCAGTAAATTCAAAGTATGAAGAAACAACAATAGAAATTTTTGGGAAACTACTCCAATTAAAGGACGAATTCGCATTCACCCTTAAAAAAAAACAAATATATCAACGCATGCATGCATACATGCATAAGTCTAGATGAGTTAGAAATTAGACAACCATCTAAAGGATAATAAATATCCAATATACTAATGGAGGTATACCTATTTATATCCAAATGCTTACTGTTGCAAGGCAATAGTACGATTGAATAACAGGTATAAGTAGAGGTAAACAAAAGTCTATCCAGAATTTATAAGGCAAGGAAGAAAATGGAGAAGAGATTCAATTGACAAAGATCTATTCTTTTACAATCATAGGAATAAATAAATAAATACACCTCTTACAACTGTTTCTACTTTGGGAGTCTAGTATGCCAAAGTTGACACATCATACAAAAATTGAATATCAAAGCATCATCAGAGAGTCCCTAATGGTAAGAAGTAAAAAAATGAAGTCCAAGGTTATATCCAGAAGTTGTGAGATCATGTCTTATTTCAATTTGATGGAGGAAATAATAAAGATAAACGTTATAGGGTGGGGTTAATGGGATGATCCTTATAACAGGGGTCATTAGCTAGAAACTAAAAATTATGCAATAGAATAGTAATAAAATTTAGTTAGGGTAATCATTTGGAGAATCATTACGTAAAGAAATAATTTCGGTATATTAAGTGTGATATTATTTACTAACAAATGAATGTCATCATAATACTCCTATGATAAGTGAGGTAAGACCAATGTCAATCCTTACAACGTAATTGGTCAGCTAATATTAAAAAAAGTAGCGTTTTATTGGGTACGTTACAAAACAAATTTATGAAAGATTCAGGGACAATTTAAGAAGAAATTGTCTAAGGGGCCTTAAATACTAAGGAGGATAATAAAAATAAACATATACGAAAGGAATCTGTTATGTTATGAATACTTCTAACATAATTTTCTAATTGAAAAAATAATTTTGTAACTGAAAAAAATTTTTCATTTTTGTGAAATATAGCTCAAGGGAGGTAACTGTGCAAAACATAAATATTGAAATATACGAAAAGCTTTTGGTTTTACCAACAACTGGTATACTAAAACACTTTAATGTTAACATGAATAAGCTTTTTACGAAAAACATGAATATTTGGTAATCATGCAAGGGAAATAGATATTTTAGACTTTCATTAAAAAAAACTGTAGGGTTAATTATATGCATACACTTATATCACTAAATGTATATTGGTAAATACGTACAAATACGAACTAATATATGTGCTTGCACAAATGTTCTGAAAGTTTTATATATCATCATCATAATCGTTTAACGTCCGCTTTCCATGTTAGCATGGGTTAGACGATTTGACTGAGGACTGATGATCCAGATGGCTACACCAGGCTCCAATCTGATTTGGCAGAGCTTCTACAGCTGGATGCCCTTCCTAACGCCAACCACTCCGAGAGTGTAGTGGGTGCTTTTACGTGCCACCGGCACGAAGGCCAGTCAGGCGGTACTGGCAACGGCCACGCTCAAAATGGTGTATTTTACGTGCCACCTGCACAGGAGTCAGTCCAGCGGCACTGGCAACGAACTCACTCG
>NC_068987.1:39527450-39528892 GCF_001194135.2 Octopus bimaculoides
CCTCATCCCAGGTCTTCCTGGGCCTGCCACTTCCACAGGTTCCCTCAACTGCTAGGGTGTGGCACTTTTTCACACAGCTATCCTCATCCATTCTCGCCACGTGACCATACCAGCGCAATTGTCTCTCTTGCACACCACAACTGATGCTTCTTAGATTCAACTTTTCTCTCAAGGTACTTACACTCAACTGGAACCCTCGTCGTCATAACCGACAGAGTGTCACGACGACAGTTAATGTGCATAGTGGAGGTTAGCATATGGTGAAATATACTTGTTATTTACATTTGACGGATATTTGTCCTCATCTTGTTTGTTGTTAACACAACGTTTCAGCTGATAAATCCTTATAACCTGTATTTTTGAGTGCTACATTACATTTTTCTTTATGTTTATTAAAGTGGGCTTCATTGGAGGATAGATGGCAGATTCTTTTACTGATATTTCTTAAAAGGGTTCTTTTTATTGATTGGGGATGGTTACTAAAATTATTGATATATCTTTAATTAGAGTTCTGTTTCATATATGATTCATGTAGTCCAGTATTTAGATTACAATTTGCATCTAGATAATAGAGTAATTTTCATTTTCTATAGTAACAGAGAGACCAAATCTACTGAAAAATCTATGCAGGTGCTTCTTTAATAATTCTAGGCACCTAATTATAAAAAGTGTGTCATCCCCATACAGACCTCTTCCTAATTCAGGGAATTCTCTATTCATGCTATCTAAAAGGCAAATTCCCACTAACTCTGTCACCTCAGCCGAATGTGGTGAGCCCCTATAATTATTATAGCAAATTACCACACATAATATTTTCTTCCTTTTCTTATCCATTTTCGTAGTCTTAGAACTATCTATTCTATTTCCCCTATATGTGTAATTTAACTTTATCTATTTTAAATACCATGTGTGTTTATTATACCAGTCCTCCCTACGGTATTACTCCAAATATTTGTAAGCATTTATTTGTGAGCATATATTCATATACTTATTAATATTTATTTATAACTCATTTGGCCAACTACCCCACACATTCCTTCCTTCTCTATCTTAACCTGAATATTCATTTTCTATAATTACAATTAACTTTATAACTTTATAATACCACATGTTTATTATTTCCCTTTCATCTCTATCCATATTTGAACACACTGTTTCTCTATAATTGCAATGAACCCTAACTTTATTTTTAATGCCAAATTTATTTATTCTACAAGTCCTCCTTACCATATTGCTTCCCAAATAACTGAATCCTTATTTGTAAGTGTTTATTCATGTATTCATATGCATAATGATATTTATATTTATACATATGGGTGTGTACTTGTGCATGCAGACTTACAGGTGTGTATGTTTGTGGGTATATGTGTGTATATATATATATATATATATATATATATATATATATATATATATGTGTGTGTGTGTGTGTGTGTGTATGT
>NC_068987.1:39528902-39530633 GCF_001194135.2 Octopus bimaculoides
GTGTATATCTATGTTCATGTGTACTTGTGCGTATATATATATATATATATATATATATATATATATACATACATATACGTATACGTATATGTGTGTATATGTATGTATATATGTGATTGTGTTATGGGTGTGTGGATGTGAGTGTATGTGTGTGTATATGTATGAATATGTTTATTTATATATATATATGTCTGTAGAGGTTAATAAACCATCTAAAGGATATTATATATCCATTATACTACTAGATGTGAACCTACGTATTTTTAACCAAGTGCTTATTATTGCATGGCAATATTGCAATTAAATACTCGGTGTGGGTGGGGGTAAATTGGAAATTTACCCATGATTTATAAGGCAAATAAGAAAATGGAGAGGATATAAAATCAACAAACATTCCATTATATCTATTTATTAAATGATAACAAGCATGTGTTTAAGTGGTACACGTAAATGAATGATATCAGCCAATAAATACATACACATATATATGAAGATGAATGAATAATAATAGATGAGTGTACAGAAACAAATCACTTATGCCCATTTCTACCATGAAGCCTCAGAATCTTCCAAGTCATCTTCATCATGTCAATGATATACATGTATGAAGAAACATTGGACAGAGATTGGGTTGAGCATCAAGGCTTCTTCAGAGATTACAAATATGAGGAAACTAACATGTGGGAAATTCAGTTAGAATGATAGAGTTGGGTCAATAAGATAAGATAGAGTAAAATAGGTAGAAAATAAAAAATAATGTAATAGACATGGTAAGGAAAAGTAAGAACTTCATTTCAAGGTGTTATTATAATCCATGGTATTCCATCCTGTGGTAAGTAAAGTCACTCTAAGGAGATACATCCGTAGGCTGCAGTTTACATCATGTTTCCATTATACTGAGGGAAAGAGTGAAGGTAGTATGCTATGTGGTGGGTTGAATGATATGGTCCGTGCTACAGGGTTCAGCGGTTAGAGGCTAAACACTATTTAATAGATATAGCAATATTAAAGGAGTTGGTCAAAATAACTTAAATTGAACCTGTTGGGGAGAAATTAATACATAACTACATTAATGAAAGAAAAGAATATTTGTTCATCCTTGTATATCACTGAAAGGATGAGGATGACTTGGAAGGCTGTAAGTGATTTGTATTTGTACACTCACCTATTATTATTCATTCATCTCCATATTATATATGCTTACATATTTATTGGCTGATCTCAGTCATTTATTTGCACCACTAAAACACGTTTGTTATTTTCTTATTTGCCATCTCCTTCATTGGACACTAAACTCGGCTTGCGAAGACCTGTAGGGGCAAGTGAAAACGAAATCGTGATGGCACCTGTGCTCAGTGTCGCCTCCCTGGCACTTGTGCCGGTGGCATGTGTAAAAGACATTTGAGCAAGATCGTTGCTAGTGCTGCTGGACTGGCTCCTGTGCAGGTGGCACGTAAAATAAACCATTTTGAGCATGGCCATTGGCAGTACCGCCCAACTGGCCTTCGTGCCGGTGGAACGTAAAAGCACCCACAACGTGCAACCCATGCTAGCATGGAAAGCAGACGTTAAATGATGATGATGATCATCATCATCGTCGTTTAACGTCCGCTTTCCATGCTAGCATGGGTTGGACGATTTGACTGAGGACTAGTGAAACCAGATGGCTACACCAGGCTCCAATCTGATTTGGCAGAGTTTCTACAGCTGGATGCCCTTCCTAACGCCAAC
>NC_068987.1:39530820-39534021 GCF_001194135.2 Octopus bimaculoides
GGGTGCTTTTACGGGCCACCGGCACGAAAGCCAGTCAGGAGGTACTGGCAACGGCCACGCTCAAAATGGTGTATTTTACGTGCCACCCACACAAGAGCCAGTCCAGGGGCACTGGCAACGATCTCGCTCAAAAGTCCTTACACATGCTGTGGGCACAAGTGCCAGAAAGGCGATGCTGAGCACAGGTGACATCACGATTTCGCTTTCGCTTTACCCAACAAGACTTCGCAAGCTGAGTTTCGTGTCCAATGAAGGAATCGACATTGGCATGGGTGCCAGTCATCGAATTTAACTCGATTTCGTTTACACTTGCCTCAACAGGTCTTCGCAAGTGGAGTTTAGTGTCCAATGAAGGAAGGTACGCATAAGTGGACTGGCTGAGGCCTTAGATTTAGGTCTCACTTGGATTGCCGGGTCTTTTCACGCACAGCATATTTCCAGTTGGCAGATTTTCTACAGCTGGATGCACCACCTAACGCCAACCACTCAGAGAGTGCAGTGGGTGCTTTTACGTGCCAACGGCACGGAGGCCAGTCAGGCGGTACTGGCAACGGCCATGCTCAAAATGCCAGGGGCACTGGCAATGATATCCCTCGAAAGTCCTTACACATGCCGCGGGCACAAGTGCCAGAAAGGCGACGCTGGGCACAGGTGCTATGTATGTGCGTGTATATATGTATGTATTTATATATGAATAAAATACATGTGTGTGTGGATATATATGTATACACATATATATATATATATGGATAAAACTTTCAGAACGTTTGTGCAAGCACATATATTTGTTCGTATTTATACGTATTTACCTATATACATTTAGTGATAGAAGTGTATACATATAATAAACCATAGTTCTTTTTTAATGAAAGTTTATAACACCTATTTTCCTTACATGATTACCAAATATACATGTTTTTCGTAAATTTTAATATTTCTCGTATATTGTAATATTTTACAAAGTATTCATATATTTTGTTACCAGGTATTTATTTTAAAAGCTTATTCATGTTAACATTAAAATGTAGTATACCAGTTGTTGGTAAATCCAAAAGCTTTTTGTATATTTTAATATTTGTTTTGCAGAGTTACCTCCCTATTAAGTTACAAAATTATTTTTTCACTTAGGAAATTATCTTAGAAGTAAACATAACAGATTCCTTTCTGTATATATATTTTTTTATTATCCCCCTTAGTATTTAAGGCTCCTTAGACAATTTCTTAAAATTTTCCTTGAATCTTAAATTTTTGTATTTTCCTGATTAATTTTAATGGACCCAATAAAATGCTACTTTTTTTAAATATTAGCTGACCAATTACGTTGTAGGACTGACATTGGGCTTACCTCACTTATCAAAGGAGTATTATGATGACATTCTTTTGTTAGTAAATAACATCACAATTTATACCAAAATTATTTCTTTATTGATACAATTACGTAATGATTCCCCAACTCTGTTTTCTTTAAATTTTATTGCATAGTTTTTAGTTTCTAACATACGATCCCTGTTATAAAGATCATCCCATTAACCCCATCCGATAACGTTAATTTTTATTATCTCCTCCAAATTGAAATAAGATGTGATTTCACAACTTTTGGATATAACCTTGGACTTTACTTTTTTACTTCTTACCATTATGGACTCTCTGATGAAGCTTTGGTATTCAATTTTTGTATGATGCGTCGACTTTGGCATACTGGATCCCCAAAGTAGAGTTGTATTTATTTATTTATTCCTATGATTATAATAAATAGATCTTGCTGATGTTTGTCAATTGAATCTCTTCTCAATTTTCTTCCTTGCCTTATTAACTTATATAATATACAAGCACAGATACCCGGCCTTGCTCAGGATTAAAATGGCATAGATTTTTATTGTGTTACTTGTCTCAGTCATGTGACTGCAGCCATGCTGAAGCACCGCCATTGATCGAAGAAATCAACCACAGGATTTATTCTTTGTAAGACTAGTATTCATTCTGTCAGTGTCTTTTACCAAACCGCTAAGCTACGGGAATGTAAACACAGCATCATCAGTTGTCAAGCAATGGTGGGGGTACAAACACAAGACACACATACACGACAGTCTTCTTTCAGTTTCCGAGCACGAAATCCACTCACAAGGTTTTGGTCGGCCTGAGGCTATAATAAGCACATATATATATATATATATATATAGTAACTGACATACCCAGTAATTCCCGGGAAAGCGGGCTTATCCCTTGGTTCCATTCTCATAATTGTTTCGTTAATCTAGTCACAATACAAAGTATGTAGCTCTTAAAACAGCTTTTGTGTATTTATTGACAATACCGAACTGTCTTACAAAGGATCTTGTTTTTAGGAAATCCTAATAAGTTATGAATAACCAAATTGTGAAGTCAGTTATGTAATAACATGAAATTAATTACCCTACAGTAAGAATTCGAATAAAGTAGTCCCGAAACAGGCTTTAATACGTTCTCAGAGTACATAGATTTTAGGAAGAAATACTAGTAAGGTATGTATACTAAAATCGTGAAACATTTTAACAGGCTAATCAGATATGAGATAATAACAATTCAAAGTAATTAACTGTGAAAAAAAACTTTTGTGTGTTCCCAGAGAATATTACCCTCAGCAGCGCTAGTGTTGGTATATTCGTGAATAAGTCAGTAATATCGTTTAGGAGAATATTATTTACCTGTTTAAGCGTTGTATTGGTTAAATTGAGAAAATAACTAAAATGGTTCAAATACTAAGAAATAAGCATACTGAAAATGAATGGGTTATTTCCTTTGGTGACTATTTCCAGGAGGGAATGGGTTATTTCCCTTGGAAGCTTCAAAATAATTACTCCCACCATTCATTCATACCCAAATGTTATTCCTCCCACCATTTACCCAAACATTTTTTTGAAATCAATTTATACTTAAAACCTCCCCAGACACATAAGCAATGTGCATGTGAAGTTTAAGAAAAATCGGTTGAGCCATTTTGGCACAAAACGAGGACATACCGATACACACACACACACAGACACTTTCAGTTTTAATATGTAAGATATATACATAATAATATATAAATGTACATGCATGTATGGATACACAATTATAAATACATAGTAAATCCTATACAGATGCACTTCCATACATGTACATTCAATGGACCCCTACACATATGCAGATATACATGTATACACATGCATATATATATATATA
>NC_068987.1:39534333-39555208 GCF_001194135.2 Octopus bimaculoides
TATATATATATATAATAATAATACAAAGAATATATATACATGTATACACACATATATGTACATACTTACATCTACATGTGTATATACATGCATATCAGGGTACAGGACGTTAGAACAATAAACTACAGACAACGGAACGAACACATAGGAAAACGGAAAGCCACTTGGAATATCCCTTCATCAGCTGTCTCTATTCTATCTAGACGTATATATATATATATATATATATGAGAGAGAGAGAAGTTAGACATAAGAGGAATTGGTTACTGTGTGCAAGAGAAAAGACTGTGCTGGTTTGGTCATGTGATGCAGATGGATGCCAAGAACTCCATAAAGAAGTGTCAATCTCTCAAAGCGTATGGTACACATGGAAGTGGGA
This sequence comes from Octopus bimaculoides, assembly GCF_001194135.2. NCBI lineage: Eukaryota > Metazoa > Mollusca > Cephalopoda > Octopoda > Octopodidae > Octopus > Octopus bimaculoides. Next base: position 39,534,713 of record NC_068987.1, read on the forward strand.
CACCCAGACAGACATGAGATGAAGTACTGAAGAATAACCTCAGGAGCTGAACCTTTCAGGCAAGATGACAAAGGACTGGGACACTTGGCACCTTGCCATACTCAAGAAGACCTTATATCCTGCAGCAGAAGTGTTAAGACTGATCCTTTCGGTTGTATCACGCCATTAAGAAGGGCATCCAACCACAGAAACCATGCCAAAACAGACTGGAGTCTGGTGCAGCTCCCCAGCTCTGATCACACCATCCAGCTCCTGCCAGCATTGGCAACAGACATTAAATGATGATGATGATTCAGTTATGTACAGACTTTACATATAAATGAACAAATACAATCAGAACAAAATATACAGAATCATACATGCTTATTTAAATATACATACATACACTTATACATGCATACATATAGTCATGCACACAATTATTAGCACCCCTTGTCAAAGACAGGTTTTTATTGACATTTTCACTAAAATTAGATATCTAAAAAAATGCTCTTATGTCACAGTAGTATGAACAACTAAAGCCTAAATTTTGCCAAAGAGGACATCTGATGATGTTTAATATGGTAATTTCAGCCAATAAAAATTTCAAGTATGATTCAAAACTATTGGCACCTACATAATTTGAATATTGCATTGCAAAAACAACTGATTGGGTTACAATATAAGAATACATGCCATATAAGAGGTTACATCATTCTGACGAAGTTCTAAAATCCAGAAATTTCTAGAATAGGAGGCAAGGCTACATGACATCACTTGAAAAATGTTTTTGTAACCTTCTTTTGGTCAACAAACTATTTTATCTGCAACATCATGGAAAAGGTGCAGGAGAACAGTTATGACTTAAGAAGAAGACAGCTGATGCTCACACTGCTGGAGATGGATATCAGACAGTATCTAAGAATTACAATATGGCTATTCAACTGTTCACAGCATAATCATGAATCATTGAGATACCGGTTTGTTGGAGAATAAAGTAGATGCAGGAGGAGTAAACTCTTTTCAGAGCGAGATTAGCAAACCGTTAATTAAAATGGTCAACAATGATCCAAAGATAACAATGACAGTGATGAAGGCAAATTTGACAGCTACTAGCATTTCAACCGCTATGCTTTTAGAACTCATCTCTATAGCTAATTAAGGTAATAAAAGGTATCAACTACTACTAAGGAACCTTCCAAGCAGTTGAAAGTAATCTATTTCACATGGATGCTTAGTGCTGCTGATCAAGTACTGTAAAAACCTGTGTAATTTACATACTTTTTTGCAAAAACAAAAATAAACTCTAGTGGGGGTGTAAATTACATGAGTAGATCATTTCCAGAATTTTTTTAGAAATTTTTTTGTTGAAAAATGATATACAAATGTAAACATTTGTACCGGAAGTTGACTCATTTAATATCAGAATAGGTTTTTATAGAAAAAATATAATGAAGTTGACTTTTATTTATGCTGGGCGGTATAATGCTTACTTTTTCTGTACAAATTTACTAAAACCATTAAATGGTTAACTACTTCTTGAAGTTTGACATTCACGCTGTAATCACTCTCCGGGCCATATTTTACATTGCAGATGCGAACATTATTGAACCTAGTAACTCCACTTGGAGATCGCAAGTGTTAGTTGTTCAAGAAAAATAAAGCAAAGAATGGTGATTGAATACTCAGAGACGATTAACAAATTTACACAGCTACCCCCTTCCTAAAATTGATAAGTTAGTGAACACTATCGCTAAGTATAAAGTCTACAGTACTATAGACTTACGTTTGGCATACAATCAGATTCCTCTATCAGAGAAAGACCATCAATTCACTGCCTTTGAAGCTGATGGTAAATTATGGCATTATACTAGGATGCCATTCAGAGTAACTAATGGCAGCACATGTTTGCAACATATAATGGACGACTTTGTGAGTAAATACAAACTGCGAGATACGTTCCCATTCATAGACAATTTAACCATATGTGGGAAAGATCAAAATGATCACGATAAAAATTTAGGAAAATTTGAAATGGCAGCAAAAAGTGAAGGGCTTACCATGAATGAAGACAAATGTGTTTACTCAACAACTCTTGACTTTCTTGGATACCGTATCTCACACAATACCCTCAGCCCTGACCCAGAAAGACTTGCTCCACTCCTCAATCTTCCTACACCAACTGACCAGAAATCATTAAAACGTATAGTCGGTATATTTTCTTATTATGTTAAGTGGATCTCCAAATTTTCGAACAAAATATATCCTCTAAATAACGTATTAAAATTTCCTCTAAACAACCAACAAGTAAAAGCATTTGAGTCATTAAAGGTAAAACTAGCCAATGCTGCCATTCAAGTAATAGATGAGAACATTCCATTTACTGTTGAGACGGAGGCTTCAGATTTTTCCATATCTGTGACACTAAATCAAGATGGAAGGCCAGTCGCATTCCATTTTCATACACTGCAAGGTAGCGAACAGTACCACTACTCAGTTGAAAAGGAAGCCCAAGCAATTATTGAATCAATTCATCATTGGAGACACTTTCTTCTAGATAGACATTTTACATTAATAACTGTTGCATTCATGGATAATTATAAAGCAACGAGCAAAATTAAAAATGATAAAATTATGAGATGGCGCATTGCGTTATCTCCATACTCATATGATATTCACTATTGCCCAGGATCCAGCAACATCACTCCAGATGCATTCACAAGGGTACGCTGTTCAGCAATTAGTTCACATTCACTTTATGAGTTACATGCAGCACTGTGCCATCCTCGTGTAGTACGCCTTCATCATTTCGTCCACAGTAGAAATCTTCCATATTCATTAGAGAACGTGAAACAAATATGTAGGAATTGCTCTATATGTCAAGAAGTGAAACCACAATATTATAAACCAGACTCAGTTAACTTAACTAAGGCCATGCAGCCCTTCAAGTGAATTTCCATCAATTTCAAAGGTCCGATTCCTTCCATGAAGCATCCTTATCTCCTAACAATACTTGACGAGTACTCTCGGTTTCCGTTTGGTTATCCAGTATCTGACAAATCAGCTCAGACTGTAATAAAGTGTCTTACAGACTTGTTCTCAGTTTTTGGTATGCCCAGTTGTGTATGTTCAGATCGTGGAACTGCCTTTATGTCTAGAAGTTGCAATGTAAGGACATTGCAACGAGTAGGAGGACACCATACAATCCCACTGAGAACAATCAAGTAGAAAGATATAATGGTATTATTTGGAAGTCAGTACTACTCTCTTTGAAAACCCATGCCCTTCCAGTATCTTCATGGGAAACAGTTCTTCCAGATGCGTTGCATTCAATCAGATCTCTACTTTGTACGTCCTCATGGACATCTTTTTAACTATCAAAGACGTTCAGCAGCAGGAACATCTATGCCAACATGGCTTCTTAACCCAGGACCTGCGCTTGTTCAAAGGAACAATCACACTAACAAGTATGACCCTATTGTGGACCAAGTTGATTTAATCGAAGCCAACCCCCAATACGCTCACGTCCATTATCCAGATGGTTGCGAAACCACAGTATCCACAAAACAATTGGCATCACCAGGGAAGATTAACCCAACTGATAACCTAACCCAAACATGTCCCTCAAGAGCCAGACAGGGAGCCAACTGAAATTTCTCCTCCTCCTAGAGATAACTGTCAAGAACAAAAAGAAGAATCCCCTCAGCAGTGTCGATCACAAAGGATTCGGTAAGCCCCAGAAAGGCTTGATCTATGATTTGTTTCCCTTCTTTTTCCAAGAGAGAGTGAATGTTATGCAAATAACACTGATATAAAGAGCATGTGCATGACAGGAAGAGGAAGAGAGAGAACAGCCATTCAGAATAACATACAGGACTGTGACTAAAAATTAGTTTCTTTGAACCAGGATTTACTGGTTATACATTACATGTTTATTGGTAATTTAACTTATTTTGCAACAATTGTGCATATTTATTCATCAGCTATGTTTTTGTAGATAAGAATTATCAACAACTTTTCCTGTGATTGTGATTTGAGAAGGCATACAGAAGTATGCTAAAGATCAGCATAATCTCTTGTGGGCAAGAAATGTAAAATACAGTTTATTATAAACACAAACACTTTGTAATTTAATAGCCTTCAATGTGACACCTGTTAAACAGAAATTATTTTTATTTAATCAAAATTTAATAAAATCTAATCATAAGTAAGTGAAATTATGCTAAATACAACTAAATAAAAAACCTTTTTTCCCTGGCCATATCGGCAATTCTGAAAACTTTTAGGTGTGAATTTGACATGAGTAGAAGCTTTTTTTTTAATAATTTTTATCCTGAAAATCACCTACATAAATTACACAGGTGCGCAAATTACATGGGTTTTTATGGTTGGACTATTAACTCAGGGGTTACAAGTTCAAATCCATTGCAGGCACTTCAATGGTTTTGTCCATGCCACTGTCATTAATACAAACTAAATTATCTGGGAAGGCTGAGAAAGACCAGCATCCTTTCCATGTAACAACGTATCATCCATTTAATACCATGGAAATAGAGCTAAGTATCAGCTCTTAAAATATCTCCATCAATCTTGTTTATGAAGAGATTTCTTAGTTAAACCCACTGAAGAGGGAGACTGCGGAAGATATAGGCTGAAGTAATAAAAAGTGAGCTGAAGATGTTGCACCTCACAGTAAAGATGACAAAGGACTGTCCTGATGAGTGATATGCAGTACAGGAAAAGACCTGACCACTCATAGTGAAATATACATTGAGATGATGGTAGTGACAAAAGCTGGTGATATATACAGATACGCATCCATACATGTGCACACATACCCCTACACATATGCATATATATATATATATACACATGCACATCATCATTTAATGTCTGTCTTCCATGCATGCATGGCTAGGACAGTTGACAGGAGCTGTCCAGGTAGAAGACTTCCTCAGGCTACTGTGTCTGCTTTGACAGGGATTTTATAGCCCTTCCTAACACCAACCACTCTGCAAAGTGGACTCAGTGCGTTTTACATGGCACTAGAACAGGTGAGGTTAGTTTTGGCATGATTGTTACAGCTGGATGCCCTTCCAAATATCAGCCGTTTTACAGTGTGGACTGGATGCTTTTTATGAGGCACCAGCAATGACAAGGTCACCAAGTAACTTGCAAGGAATTTTGGGAGGGAACTTGTGTCAGAGGATGAAAAGTAAGAGTGTAACAGAGAGAAAGAAATGGGTGTCTTGCTATGACGGAGGGGGCATTGGAGGCAGTGATCTAATGTCAAATGATGAAAGGTTAGAGCATGACAGAGAAAGATGCAGAAACAGGTATCTTGCTATAAAGGAGGTACATGGTTACCCAACAAGCAAGAGTGAGAAAGAGAGAGAAGAGAAAGGTACAAGAGGACAGAAACAGGTCCGCTGATATAAAGAAGATATTTGGTTACGTAGTCAAAGGGAAATGCAAGAGGGGCCAGAATGATCAAGACTGAGGGCAAAAACAAGTGTGCTGCTGTAGAGGAGATATATGGCTACCCAGCCAGAGGAAAGAGTGAGGAAAAGAGAGAAAGAGTGGGAAACAGCAAAAGTGCAAGAGAGAGTAGGAAGATGATGAAGTGCCAGGATATATTCACAAGTAAAAAGGATCAGAGCATAGATGCGATGGTAGAATAAGGAAGAGAGAGGTATGGTAGTCATAATATACATGGTCAGGTATTGCCAAGAAAGTATAAGTAGGGAGTAGAGATTGCTGTGACTTGCAAAAACTTGGATATAAAAATGGGGTGGGGGAAAGCAGCAATACAATGAGCAAGAAGGGCAGGGAAGGGGATTGGAAGACAATCATAGTTTATAAAGAGGAAATGTAAGAGAAAGATGCAGTTTTTGATGAGGAGATGTAGTTTGGTTTCTTAGGGTAGGGTGTGTGAAAAGTTTGTTGTTACATGTAGGTGGGACACAATGCTTCTAGTGCTCAGTTTTGCTGATGCGGGCAGGTCTTCTCTAGAACCCCCTATCACCAAACATCTCAGTCCATTGTCTTTTCCTTTGTGAACCTAACATCCTAAGATCAGTCCTCACCACTTCATCTCATGTCTTCCTGGGTCTCCCTCTTCCACAGGTGCCATCAATTTTTAATGACAGACACTTCTGTATACAGCTTTTACTCATATGCATCACATGTCCAAACCAACACATTCTCCTCTCCTGCATGCCACATTTAATCCCTTTTATGTCTAACTTTTCTTTTAACACAGTTATGCTTTGTCAGTCATGCACACTGATGTTGCAGATTAAACAGGGCATACTACCTTCTTGCTGTGTGCAAGAAAGAAGATTGCACTGGTTTGATATACATTTATATATCATTTTATTTTAAAGTCTACTTTTTCATGCTAGCATGAATCAGGCAAGAGTATGTTGGAGTAGAGATTTCTATGGCTGGATGCCTGTTCAACAGCTAATATTTTAAACACATGCATCAAAAAGAAAATTAAGTTCGTATGTAGTTAGAAAATTAGATATTCACCAAAGTAGTGCCCAAATTTTCAATAACAGGAATTTTATAGCCTGAAATACAATAAGACAATTTTATTAGGAGAGCCAAATTTATGTAATTATATAAGTGGTTCCCAACATTTACTCAAATGACACTCATGTTTATTCAATGTAAAGCAGTAAAAAATGTAGTTCATTGTTAATAACTGTACAAAAATTAGAGAAAATACAGGAGTTGTTTGTGCTTTTTGAAATATATACGCTTTCAAATAGCGACAAAATTTTAGAATATTTTGTCACTCAATAAACTGACTAAAAATACAGGCCTCACCACTGAAATGTTGCGACATTTGAGCTAGGAAGCAGTTGTGTGTCTGAAACAGTTTATTTACAATTGTTTGTTGTTAATATTTAAAATTCATAGGCGGCGAGCTGGCACAACCGTTAGTACGCCGGACAAAATTCTTAGCGGCATTTCGCCCTTCTTTACGTTCAAATTCCGCTACATTGCCTTTCATCCTTTAGGAATTGATACAATAAGTACCAATTGAGAAGTATTACCAATGTAATCGACTTACTCCAACCCCCGAATTGCTGGCTTTGTGTCAAAATTTGAAACCAATATTTAAAACTCACACATAGTTTTTAAAAAATTATTTTTGTCAAAGCTTCAAGTTAAAACAACAAATTTCATTAATCTAACTTGTCTATATTGATTTTTATACAAATTGTACGTAACAGAACAATTTGAAAATGCACAAAAGTTTCATTTTTCAGCTAGTATTAAGTTAATTTTTTAATTTCATGACGCATAAAGAGAGTTATACATGTATGATAATAATATTCTTTTGAGATAATAACACGAACATAAATTTATTAAGCGATATCATTAGAAATTAGAAAGTTTGTTGATTAAAGAAAAGATCAAGAAGGAAACATGATTACCTCGGAGATCTAATTCACGGTCTCTAACCGGGTTGGTATATTGAGCTGAATGTTCTATTAAGTCAGCAGATAGTTTAACCATTGTTGTTTGTTTAAGCCAACAAATTATTATCTTAACCACTCTAAATATAATAATAATAATAATACACAGTCAGGTTGTTGAAAAGTATTTAACAACACACTCGTAAGTTTCAATTAGCAATAGAATAGAGGCCAAACACATGGAAGATTAATGGCGAATTGCGCCTGCGCGAAATAAGGGAGGTAATTCTGGTGAATTATCGTTGGGGGCGCTACTGAGTTTTTTAGCGTCTTCTTCTCGTCTTCCCTTTATAAGCAGACGACAGACAATCATTTGTTATCGCACTTCAATGGAATGTTAAATACTTTTATATAAAAAGAAACCAGTTCAGGCATTGCGTACAAGATGCAAAGTACTTTAGCATCGATGTCTCAAGTCTATGAGAAGACTGATCAAAATTTGGCAAACAGTTCTGAGTCTACAAACTATGGTCTCAGTTTAACAAAAAAACTTAAAATGCCTCTTATTATGCATAAAAGTACAACTCTGCTTCAAACGTTCCAAGAAAATCTAGTCTCTAAAGAAAAAACAAAACAAGAGAAACAATCATTAAATACTCAAGATGTAGAATGCAAACTATTTTCCCTGCATAGCCGACTCCGACAGGAAGCTGAAAAGATAAGGGAGTGGAAACTTTCCACAGAAGCTGAAAGCAAACAAAAAGAGAAAAAGATAGGGGAATTGACCCAAACTATTGAGAATCTTAGAAAATCTTTCATAGAATTGCAAATAGAAAATGAAAACTTAAGTCAAAAGATGCAAGAAGAAATTAGCAATAGAGAAGAAATTTTGAAAAAAATTGATTTTACTCGAAAAATGTGTAACATTGTCAAAGAACATTCTCAAACTGTAGAGAATAAAATGATGCAATGTGAAGCAGAAAGCAATGAATTAAAATATAAAGAAAGAGAACATTTTGAAAAATTTGAAGAACTTTCAGTAAAATTCAATGATTTAAATATTTCAGCTAAAGATGAAGAAAATAAATTAAAAAATGAAATTAATAATATTTTTCAGGAGAAGGAAAAGCAGAGAAAAGTTTTAGAAAAGAGGATAGCAGATATGCAGAATATCAATAAGGAGTTACAGAATGAAATTTGTTGTAGAAATGAAAAGTTGGAACAATTAAATAAAGATTTACGTGATGCTGAAGAGGAGAAAGATCAACTAAAGTTTGATTATGAAGAATCTAAAAAAGGTCTTTCAGAAGTGGAATTTAAATACACAACCCTTAAATTTGAATCAACTGAGAAAAGTAATGAAGCTTTATTAATAAAGGCTTCTTTAGAAAATCTTTTAAAAGAAGCAAATGAAGTTTACGAAAAACTAGAAAAAGAATATGGAGAATTAAATGTTAAATATACATCAGCAAATAAAATGATTGAAGACTTGAAGAGTGATAAAGATATCTTAGTTTTGGAGAATGCAGAGTTGAGTGAAAATCTAAAACAAGAAATAAGCCATAAAGACAATCTACTGGCCCAGTTAAATTCCAAATCTGCCAAGATAAATAACCTCAATAGCAACATTATATTGTTAAATGATGAAGTAGTCAATGCAAAGGCTTTAAATGTGGATGCTGCTGATATGCATGAAAAAACAAAAGAAAAACTTGAAACTTTAGAAGAAAAATACAAAACCCTAAGCAATGAGTCAGAAGTACTAAAAGGCAAATTTCAAGAAAAAGTGGAACAATTAAATGAGGCCTTGAAAAACATTGAAGAACTTAGAAAAACATCTTCAGTTGAATCTAATGAACTGACAAAAATTATATCAGAGCTAAGAAATGAAAATAATCTGCTGGAGGATGAAATATCTAATCTAAAAACACAAATGAAAAATCATGAAAGTAAATATTCTTCTCACATTGGCAAATTAAATAAAACAATTGAAGAAAATGCAATTTCAGTTAGTAAATATGCAGATATAGTGAAGGCAAAAGAAACAGAAATTGAAGAATATAAAGGTAAACTTCAAACAATACAAAAAGAAATTAATGAATGTCAACAAGAAAAAGTAGTCTTAATGGGTTATCAAGAAGAACTCAAACAAATGACAATTTTGAAAGAAAATGCAATTCAAGATAAGGAGAGAATTTTAAAAGTAAGTGAAAATCAAAAAGAAGAAATGGTGAATACTCTTGAAAAGTATAAAAAAGAAAATCAGAAAATATTTGACATTAAGACTAAAGAAATCTACGCAAAGAATGAAAATGAAATCAAAGAACAAAAATTGAAACATGAAAATGATTTGAAAGAAAAAACAAGTGAATTTGAGAAAGAGATCTTACAGTATAAAAGTGAAATTTCTGAACTAAAACAGAATATCCAATATCAAATGGAGAACAATATCCAGCTTGAAGAAAAAATAGATATAATGCTAAAGGAGAAAGAAAATATGAAAAAGGAAATGTATGAAAATACTATGAAAACAGTGTTTCCGACAAGAAAACAACCTCAAGTGGCAGTCCTGATGACACCACAACATCCAATTAATATGACACCTTCAAGAATAGATGTTAATTCCTTTAAATCAAACTTCTTAACTTCCAAGAAGAGAAAAGTGGTGTTTAATTCTGATGATATGATACTTGTGTCTGATTCAGACTCCTCAGTATCCGAATACCAAAAGAATGACAAAATCACAATACGGACCCCATTATTGAAACAACACCAGAAGAACATAAATTCACCCAAGAAGGATAATGTTTCTGATCATAAGTTAGAAGAGGTGGTCCTTACTACTGAGAATCAACAAAATCTTGAAAATAACATTTCAGCAAGAAGTAGGAAAACCAGAATTTTGACTGGAAATAATAAGACCAAAAAAAGTCCAGTGAAACAAAATTTAAATACTGTTAAACCAAAGAGAGCAAATGTGAAAAAATCTGAAACTCAACCTGTGAAGAAGTTTTTCAAATCCCCAAAGTCTAAGAGATCACCAGCATCTTCAATTGATAAATATGCTTGGTTTGATATGGATTCTGTGTTTGGGTTTGGATCTGATGATTAAGGACACAAGTTGACAATCAGATTATTAAGAGAACAAAAAGAAAAAGAGAACCAAATTAAAAATAAAGAATATTTTATTCCCATGGATATTTTATTAACTCAAATATTGAAGACTGCCACTTGTAATAATTTCTATATTTTGTTATTCTCTGTTTTGGTTTTATTTAAACAGTTTATTTTTCTCTAAAAAATAGAATTTTAGCCAAAATCAAATTATTTGGATAGTTGTTAAAAAATGTTTTGATTAAAGTTGTTATTACGTAAATGTTATGAAGTCTTATGTTAAGGTTACATATAGAAAAATTAAGTTCTTAATGCATAAGTTTATATATATACTTTAAAATACTTTTAATGACAAAGTTTTATGAGAGCTGTTAACCTCATATTTCCTGTTCCTATTTTCATACACAATCATCTATTGACAATGCCCAATGAAGAATTATCCAAAGGCTGGGTTAGAACTGAAAACTTGTATTTCTTGAAAATTCAGCATTTCAATAAGTGTAACATCAAAGATACAGTCACTGTAGCACTAACTTTTGTAACTGTTTGAGACATTTAAATTGACTGCAGGAATGGATGTCTTATTCTACCAAAGTCTACACTAGAGCATTAAATGGTTTGAACCTCTACATTAAAAATATAGGCCCTGAATTTGAAATTAATCTCTTTATATATTAATAAGCAACCTAAAGTTATTTAGTAAATAGGCAAATTGAAATGTGCAAAACAAAGAAAGGAAGAAAAGCAGAATCACGAAAGATGAAGTGAATATTTAAAGAATCCCAAAATTCTCTGAATTCATACAGCTTCCATTTCTAGGTAATTTTTGTGTCTGTACCTTACTTTGTCCAATAAAGAAGTATTGCCTGCTAATTGAAATATTTGTTATTAGATGTTATATATGAGACAAATAGTTATTACATATCTACAAATCTTGAAGAGAATTAATCAGGTGTAATGGGTTTAATAGAGTTTTTCTTATCAAACACAACTTAGTGTTCTTCTAGCGTGTTTCTTTAAACAAAGTCTGTTCTCTTTAACTCTTTGTTACACATATTTTTGTTGAAATACATCGCCTTTGCTTTACCTAATTTTGAAAATAATGAAGAATGTAGTAAAATAATTTTGTCATTATTAAGTTGGCGTTTGAAACTTAAATTAACATGCAACTTTGATAGAAAATTTTAACTTAGATAATTTTAAAACAAGAAGTTTATATCATAAAACCAGGGCAATCACAGGATGTGTCACTGAAATTTTTATCTGTCAATATTTGTAGATATGCATATAAAGTTGAACAGAAAATATCTATTTCAAATATTTGTTTAATCTGTTATTTTTGGTGTCCCCAGTGTGCAGATAGGGGAATGGCCTGTAGATATACAGGGAAGCTGCGACTACTCAATAAGCAATCCCAGACAAAATCACAGCTTGCCCATTTGCAAGGCATAACACCCTGCCAGGGTTATGTTGAAATCCTGAAGCCCTGAAAAGAGAAGAAGTGCCACTGTTGTTAGAATGCAGGATAGTAATAGGAAATGGAATGCAAGACATAAAATACTTTGTTTTATAGATTTCTTTCCACTCCTCACAACAAATTATACCTTTGTGAAACTTAGTCTGGAAAACCCATCAATATAACTGACACTGCAATTGTCTATAGAACCTTGAAAGACATTCTATGACTTGCATTAACTTAAGAAAGTTATCCCACATCGGTTGTCGTGTAGTCAAGCAAGAAGCACATTCTGCTGTAGTTCTGGCTCTGCCTCAGAGTTCAAAAAATCAGCTACAAAGACAAATGTACATACATTTTTGAAATGTAAGCAAAATACACTTGTCTCCTCCTTCAATAAGTGCACCCTTTGAAATCTGAACCAACTCCCTGAACTTGTTGTCTCAGCCATCAAGCATAAAACTGATGTTATCTGTGTGCAAGAACACAGGTTTTATCATGTGATGTTGAGCTGAAATTACACAATACTGATAGAAGCTGGACTTTCATCTCAGCCTTAGCTTGGAAAAATTCAACCAATTCCACCATTGGCAGTGTGGGCATGCTACTAAACCCACCAGTCCTCGTCTTTAAACAGCATAATGAAAATTCATGCAAGAATAGTAATAGCCTCTTATCAAGGAAATCCAGAAACATTACTCATATCTTGTTTATTCACTAGCAAACGCAACAGATAAGAGACTTCCAATTTTTATCAGGCTCTCTTTCCTCATTAGAGCAACTAATATCAAAGCACTGTTCTCATAATTAGAGGTGATGTGAATGCTCATCTCAAAAGATCTGAAGTCATAAATACACATTCTACACAACCATGAATACATATGGTCACTATCTAACTGAATTTATTCTTGAAAATCGATTAGTATATGTAAATGCCAAATTCCATGAGAAACTCTCCAAGCTATATACATTCAAATATACCAATGGCATGAACACCCAACTAGATAACATGCTAATCAACAAAAAATGGGTGAATAGTGCCTTAAACACAGTCTTACAATACTTTTGAGAGAGTTAGCAATGACCACAAAATTGCCACATAGAGCTAATAAAACCAAATTACCCTCTAGACCTGCATATGATGGGTCAGTTTTAATCAGTAACAGAGGGAACTGTGATCAATACACCATTGCAATTAGAAACAGATTTGAGCTAAAGCAAAATGAAATGAACAAAACTCCTCCAACACAGCATTACAATAATTTTGTAATATCCCACACAGAAGTAATCATATCTATAAAATCATGAACTAATAAATGTCTCATCCAAGCCCCTCAAATAAAACCAGTTTCAGAAAATTATACAAAGAGCTAGTAGGCCTATATCACTCTCAATAACAAAGTTACATCCAAAGTAAAATAAATCAAATTAAACATGTTACAGCAAACAAGCAGACATCACCAGCCTGGAAGACAATAAACAAAATAAACATGCAAAAATTCCAGTAATCAAAAATTAAAGCTAAAAGATCCATAAGAACACTTAGAAAAGTGGAGGGATCGTTTTTGAAATTTTCGATAGAGATGCATCATCAATTATTAACCACACCTTTGATATAATAACTGGTGATTTCACCATTGATGAATTAAAAGAAGTCCTTCAAAACACCAAAAACCAAAAGGCTGCTTGACTGGATAACATTTCACCTGAAGTCTGGAAAATAGGAGAATTGAATGACATTCTGACAGGCTTCTGCAATACAGTCTACAATGGAGGCAACAATGACAAATGGCAGTGGGGAGTGTCTTGTACACTAGATGTAAATCTAGTACTTAGTAACCTAAATGTGTAGAGTGAGGTGGGACAAGATTTGGAACAATAGGTGGCAGAGAGGTCAGAAATGGGTATCTGAGATGGAGAATGTAGTGTTAATGTAAGTTTAATGAGTACTCGATAATCTAGATGTGTTCATTTTCTCATGTGATTGAAGAGAGAAATTGTGGGGAGAGAGAGAAAGAGAGTAATTATATCAGAAGGACTAGAATTGGTAGGAGGGTGGAAGCAACCAGTGTATGATGGGAAAAAGGCAGGATATGTGGGGTGATGTTGGGAGGAAGGTGATAGGCAATAGGTGAAAAAAGGGTAGATGAAAATAGCCAGAATATGGGTAGGTGATGGGTAGGTGAAAAAAGCCAGAATATGATGAAAAGAGCATGACTGTCTGGCATGAAGTCAGAGGAGGAGTGATAAGAGGTGTATAAAAATAGGGTTGAATGATGAGATGTAAGAGTAGGTGAGGAATGGCAATAGAGGTGGTTCAGGGGAGAGTGAGAAAGAAAGTTGGTTGCACAGTGGGCTAAAAAGGTCATTTCATGGATATTCACAGTGAAATTAATATTTTGAAAAATAAAAGCTATTGAAATAATTCAGGGTTATGTTTTTATAAGCAAAGTTTATACAGGAATCCATTTTCAAGCTCTAAATAAATGAATTTTTAAGTGGTTTTGACTTATAATGAATTTTATGTCAGTTGTCAAGATAAGAATAATATAAGATTTGAGATTATAATCCTTTTAAATAAATATCAGCAGTTACATTATAAAGATTATTTGCACTGTATGTAGCGAGGTCTCCAATGATCATTCACATTTTATTCTTAACACATTTAGATAGGTTCAGATGCAAAATTTGCTGGTTGCTGTATGTCATAGAATAACTTCTCTCTTTTACAACAACAGTGTGTTCAACGCACTTGGCTCCCTGGTGCATGGCATTCTGGGATTCCACTGATCAATATGTATCTCATCAACCAGAAGTAGCCAGAACTCTTTAGCCTAAACAAAGCTTCTGGTTTTGTTTATACATACTGTGAACAAACTATTGGCTGATTGGTGCTTATATCTGCCAACCAATAAAAAATTGTTATTTACCAACAATTATTCACAAGCTTACTCTTAACTTTGTAAAATGGAAAAGTTATTCTTCTATGACATACACTACTGCAACAAGCATATTTTGCATTTGAGCCTGTCCAGTTGAGTTAAGAATAAGCATGCAAATAATCATTAGTCATACTATATTTCCATGTTAAACTTTGTATAATTCTGAGCTTACACAGTTGCACCTTTACTAACAATTGAATGAGATTAAGATTGTTATACGAGTGGGGTTCATTAAAGATTTCCCCTGACCCACTTCCCAAGGACTGGGATAAACGAAACTTGGCATAATTATTAGTTCTTTTCTACATAGCCACCACCAGTGGTGAGACACTTCTCCCCTCACTTTATGCAGCTGTGAAGACCTTGTTGTGACTTCATTTAGGCATAGAGTAGATTCGGACCTGAATCGGAAAATTTCCCATAATATTTCAACAGCACTTTTCTCACTGAGAAACAATGATTGACGACAGCAAGTTACATTTAACATATGGCTTTGCTAAGCCAATTTATGTCTGCCACTTGACCCTCCTAACCCCTTCACCATGAAAAGTTAGAATTAAGATAACAGGTCAACCCCCAATGAAATCTATTGTTCTCAACAATATGTCTCTCCTAGTTAGTTTGGATAATTATAAATACAAGAACTCTATAACTCTATAAGTTAAAGTCAGTTGGTGAGAATCGAGTTTGGCTGACCAGCTAAACAAAATGCCATCTCTGAAGGAACAACTATGATAACTCACCAACGAAGCAGTTGTTTCATCCCACCACTCTCGCTTTTACTGGCTTACTTTCTGTTCTCTACAACATTACCCTATCTCTATCTGTGGTTTACTACTATGCAATGATGAGAACACAAACACACCTATACAAAGAAAATCTACGATATCTCTTTTTACCTCGCATGTTTTACAAATTTATCATACCAACCCATCATGTTTGACTACAACAAAGTAACAGTAAATAAATGTTTGTTTACAACTTTGATTACTATTCTTCTTTCATTTTACACATCTGCAACAGCAACACCTGTTACAATCATTAACTGCCAAGAATCAACATCTATCACTACACATACTGTTACAACTGGCAACCCTCGACAATAACAATTATAACAATACCGTTACAACCTTTTCTTGCGTCTGGAGCCAAGACTTTACCTCGGAAATAAGTTCGTCATCATCTGAAAAGCGCTTCCCCTTCAAAAACGAATTCATGGTTGGAAAGAGGTGGAAGTCAGATGGTGTGAGGTTGGGAGAGTAAGGGGGATGAGAAAGGATTTCATAGCCACAAGAGTGTGCTTTCATCTGGGTAATATGTGCATTGTGAACTGGGGTGTTGTCTTGGAGGAGGCAAACTCCTGTGGTCAGCATGCCACGCCTCTCTGCTTTGATGGCATCCCACAATTTCTGCAGCAGAGAAGCATAATATGTCCTGTTAATTGTGTGCTCTTTGCCAGAAAATCTATCACCACTACTCTGCGCTGATCCCAAAAGACTGTGAGCATCACCTTACCTGCTGAGGGTTGGACATGAGCCTTCTTTGGAGGTGCTGAGTTATCATGCTTCCATTGCTTCAACTGAACTTTAGTCTCAGGATCATAGTGATGGACCCATGTTTCATCCTGTGTGATAAGTCTGCAAAAAAAGTCCTCTTCATTTTCTTGGCACATTGCTAAAGGAGCCTGAGAGCAATTGACTCGTTCCTGCTTCAGAAAAGATGCAAGCATCAAGGGAATTCATTGTGCAAACAATTTCCACATGTGCAAATGGTCGTGAATGATTTTTTCCATGGACCCTACACTTATCTTCACTTCCTGAGCTAGTTGTTGAATAGTTATGCCGTGATCCTCTAAAATGGCGGCTTCCAATTTATGGATAGTGTCATCATCAATGGTGGAATGTGGTTGTCCAGGAATAGGACCAATTTCCATTGATGTCTGACCACATTTGAACTGGCGATGCCAGTACTTGACTACATTGTATGATCATGCATTGTCACCATAAACTTCTTTCATCTCATCAAAAGTGTCTTTTGGTATACAACCTTTCAAGTATAAGAACCTGATCACTGATCTGCATTCAACTGCCTCCATTATATTATCTTAGTCCACTTCAGCAGCCGTAAAAGACAAACAAATACTAGTGGAAAGCTGCAATTTACAATGTGGTATGTAGGGACATGTATGATTATACCTGTACAAGTTCCATTTCCTGCAATAACCAGAAGTGAATCTTTAATGAATAGCCCTCGTAATTGTGTTGATAATATGTAAAAGTCTGTATGGTAAGCAGTGTATGAATTCACTATAGCCTGCTTATAAGTAATTTATTTAGAAAGCCAGCAAATGAATTTGTTTGTACATTATTATTGATTAGAATTTAGAAATGACAAGAAACTAGCTTTACAAACATTTTGCAAGTTAAACTTGAATTAAGTTTTTTTTCTGTTTCCAATGAATGAAGTTTGATAGTGTAGCATTATACAGTTTGACTTAAGTTGTTGGTTTGGGATCAAGCAAATTTATTTATGCTCAATATGAAAATTTCAGACAGAGATCTTCCTAAAGTATTTTCGATGCTGAAGATACTACTTATAATACTGTAGTTGAGTTAGTGGAGAAGGAATTAGACTGTGTACTTGATGAAAAAAAGAAAGAGACTGTAAGTGCTTCCTTCAAGAAATTTTAATTTAATAAAGGTTAAGTAGTTTACAAGTAAAAAAAAAAAATGAAAACTAGATTATGAGTGTTATGATGAACAAATAAAAAAATCCAAATAATTATAATTTTGTGTTTGAAATTCACTACTAGGGGAACACTCTAGCTGAAGAAAAACCTACTGTAAGTAAAGCATGAAAATCACTTGAGTTATAAAGGAAACAACAATTAAGACAGACAAACTATGAGAGAGTGTAAAAGAGGTAGCAATGAATGAACAAATTGATGAATATCAGTTATTAGGGCTGTTGTTAACATGAATAGTGATGTTAGAATAGTAGGGAAAAGTTGTTCAGTGCTGTAATCTTTAACTGACCAGAAAGAAAAGGAAGTTGA
Organism: Octopus bimaculoides; assembly: GCF_001194135.2. Taxonomy (NCBI): domain Eukaryota; kingdom Metazoa; phylum Mollusca; class Cephalopoda; order Octopoda; family Octopodidae; genus Octopus; species Octopus bimaculoides. The sequence continues at coordinate 39,552,689 of NC_068987.1, forward strand.
AATCAGACATTTCTGAAAGCTGAGAAGCAAAAATTGCAGCAATGTATTTTTGAAAAAGTGCATGTAAAGTGAAATCAATCGAATTTCATGGGAAAAGGAGGAACTACAGCACAAGGAAACACTGTTAGGAACATTCTTCACCATAACCTCTACCGTTTAATAAACTATATTGAAAATGAATCTTAGAAAGCCATCTTTTTGAAGCATATCCAGCATCTTTCAGTTATGATATGAATCATTTCTTCAAAGGAAAGAGTAGATATAGAATGATATTAAACATTTTCCAGTGGCCTATATGCTTTTCCTTTTGATTCATATACATGAATAATATAAACAAACAGCTATAGGACCCAACATGAAATATTATTGAACAGATGTCAGAGTGAACAAGTCTGTGATCATGTAAGAATGTATGGAAAATGGAAGAGGAGGTTGTTGTTGTTATTGCTGTTGCTGTTGTTGTTTCTGTTGTTGCTATTACTGCTTAGCTTAGTTAGCCTGGTTTTAGCAGACCTAAGATCAAAGGAGTTCTAGCATACAGAATGAAAATTGACATATAAGTTTATCTGAATCTAATCACATCTCTGGTTTGTTTTGAGCAAGAGTAAAATGACATGTCTTTAACTGTGCTTACTTAGTCATTTGTTTTCTTGGAGTAACAGACAAAAAGATGTTAGTCTGCCAAATCTTGCTAAAACTCTACCTTGGTCTGGCTTGCTTGTGGCAAGAGGTGAAATATGTGTTCCCTGGTTGCTTTCAAACTCTGCCAACATTCTGGCACCAAACTGCTTATAACTAGAAAAACCTTTCACTTTTGTTCTGAGTTTGTGGAATGATCTCCTGCAAGCCAATTGGCTGATAAATAGAACATACACATGATAATTGCGTGGTCCATTTGTGGCACTGGCCTGATAACTTATTGAGTGAAGTTCAAATCCTAGCTCTTACAACAGACATTTTAAAACTTCTATTTCAGTTGAACTATTCATTTTTCTTGTTATTTGAAAACATTTTGTCAATATTTACCTTATAATAACAACTATAGCTAACTTGAATAAAATGATAACTGCAAATGTAGAAGATGTAATTATAAATGTCTGTGCTCTAAATGTGCATATATTTATATATGCATATACACATGTGCATATATTTATATCTGCATATACAGAGTCTTGCAGATAAATTGAGACCAATTTTAAGCAGTTGATTTAGTGGCTTTAACATTTCATTTTGTGACAAAACCTTGCTTGCTTGAAAATATAATCCTCCTCTTTATTTTTCAGGTGAATAGCAAACTGATTTGACCACAGAAAGTCCTGGAACAACAGGATCATTCTGCCATTGCTGTTTTGGCATGCAATAGGCACACTGTCAATAAAATTGTTAAGTTAATGAAAGCAACAGTTTATCGTGTGTATAAACAATTTAAAGAAAAGGGAAAGATTGTTAGAAAAGAACACAAGACTTGAACTGATTCCAAATGCAATCCAAAGTTTCTTACTGATCTCAAATGTTCAATTGAAGCCAACCCATCCACAACCACAACAACTCTTGCAAAGAAATGCAATGTGTCCCTTTCCACAGTGTCCAGAGCTGTGAACAGGTATGACTAGCTATGCTCAATGATGCCATCACCTCCTAACAGCCAAGGCCAAAGCAATCGGAGCTGAGAGATGCCCAAAGTTTCTGTCATTCATCATGCATCAAGGTGCAGGAAAAACTCTCCTGTTTGTGGACAAGAAGAAGTTCACTGTGGATGCTGAGGTAAATCACAGAAATTCTTATGTGATTGCATACAACCTTTCTGACATCCTTCTGTGCTTGAGACTAAGAATCCTGCCTCTGTGATGATATTTGGACACATGGTGAGTGATGGAAGTGTCATGGATCTACACTTCTTTGAGTCAGGCTTGAAGATTAGCACAATGGAGTATCTGGACATCCTGAAGAACTCTCTGTTACCTTGGATGGAGCAGAAGTTTGGGCTTGACAATGTGGTGCTTATTCTGCACCATGCCATGGGTTAAAAGCAACACAGACCTTCCTTGGTGAAAAGGTGCCATTTTTTGTGAGGGCCAACATCTGGCCCAGTAATAGCCCAGATCTCAACCTTCTCAATTATTTTTTATGGAATGTACTTCAATCAAGGACCAATGCTTCACTACACTCAAGTATCAATAGTTTGAAGACCTGCATTGTGTGTGCAACATGCAAAATCAAAAGGGTGGAGGTTGTGGCAGCTGCAAAACAAATTTCGTTTTCATGTTGAGGCAGTAATTGCCCAAAAGAGTGGCTATAATGAGTGATAAATGTTTTTGTTGTAATAAATGCTATGTTAAAATTAGATCTGTCTACTACCATTATTTTAGTATTTATAACCAGTTTTATGCATCATAAACATTGTCTCAATATATCTGTAAGACCCTATGTTTGTATAAATGTGTGTATGTGTGTGTGTTTATGAATGCATGTGTGTATATGTGTGTATGTGTGTGTGTGTGTGTGTGTGTGTGTGTGTGT
>NC_068987.1:39558779-39562150 GCF_001194135.2 Octopus bimaculoides
ATATATATATATATATATATATATATATATATACACACACACACACACACACATACATGGGAGAGTCAAAAATTATATTCAATTGGTTAATGGTTTCAATGAGCTGGGCAGCTGTGTATGGGCATGCATTGTCAGGCAACAACAAAACTTTCTTTGACAATAGGCTTCAGCATTTGGTGCAAATTGCTGGCTTCAGTTTGTTGGCTAGTAAAGCACTGTATCTTGCACTGTTGATCGTACGCTCCTCTTCCTAGTCTTCCAGTATAGGCCCTTTTGAATCCCCAAAATGGGTTATCATCACCTTCCCCATAGAAGACTGAGTATTGACTTTCTTCATCCTGGTGAGCCAAGATGTTTCCACTCCATACTCTTACACTCATACATGTTTCATCTTCTGTGACTATTTTGCTCAAAAATTCCTCACCCTGATTGTTGATAATAAAGATATGATATGCTGAAAGTGCAGATAATTTTTGACTTCCCCCTCATGTATGTGTATATATATACGGGATGCCGAGAATAAAATGTCATCTAAATTACACAAAAATGAAAATAACACTGACATCTCATTTTAACAGATATATTTACCAAAATTACATAAAAATATCTTGAAATACTAAAGAGTAAATTTATTCAATAAAATCACCATAGGCTTCAACCATGGCCTCCAGATGACTTCAGAATCTCCTGCAACTCTTCTGGATGGTCTCCTTGTTTAAGTTGGTGAATGCTGCCATATTCCTTGCCTTCAGTTCATCTTTGGTGTTACAAGGAGTTTTGTTGGTCTCTCACTCAACTGCGAGAGGGTGCAATAGGTTAATTGTCACCATTTTATAGTTTTAATTTCGTGCATGCACATTATATGTTTTTGAATTAGTTGACTACACAGTATTGTGGGGTCAGTTGGGCACCATCTGTGAGAAAAACAGCACTATGACGCAATTCACTCTGCCAGAAATATGGAAACAACATGCTGTACTGCTTGGCATTCAGACTGGAAGCTCCAATACAAACATTTCAGAGTGCTTGGGGGTCCATCTGAGGACAATGCAATCTGAGTACATGTACCGAGAGTGATAAAAATCAAACATCCAGTTGACATCATAGTGTTTGGAGTGATCACTAGTGATGGTGATGTTATACCTCCATTTATCTTTCCACACGGCCTCAGATTCAACTCAAAGGCCAGCATCAAGTGCCTGGAGGAGGTAGTGTTGCCCTGGTTCAAGATAGTGGCTGCTAGAAGATCCTATGTCTGGCAACAAGACTCTGCACCATGCCACACAACCAGATGAACCCAGTCATGGCTGTCAGATAATTTCTGTAACCACCTCAGCCCTAACATCTGGCCACTTAACTCCCCGGAATGTAACCCCCTTGACTATTATCTGTGGGGTGCAGTTGAGTGAGAGACTGACAAAACTCCTTGTAACACCAAAGATGAACTGAAAGCAAGGAATACGGCAGCATTCACTAACTTAAACAAGGAGGCTGTCCAGAAAAGTTGCAGATTCCAAAGTTGTCTGGAGGCCATGGTTGAAGCCAATGGCAATTTTATTGAATAAATTTGTTCTTTAGTTTTTTCAAGATATTTTTGTGTAATTTTGATAAATATATCTGTTAAAATGAGATGTCAGTGTTATTTTCATTTTTGTGTAATTTAGACGACAATTTATTCACTGCACCCTGTATATATAATAATGGTGGTGGAAATCAACTCATGACCAATCCAAGAAGTTCCTATGTATGACTCTGTTTTAAGAGGGTAAAATATTGCACAGTACTGAATCTACTTTTCAACACAATCAACTCTAAAATCAAGGGCACAACAAGAGTTCCAGGGTTTTGAGGTGTGTGGAATCACCTGTTAGTAACTATTGTTCCCAGGTCTACTCTGATTCAGACTAGTAGCATCTGTTAGAGTCCCAGCAATGGTTTAATTAGCAAGTGGACTACTGGGAGTGAAGGACCCCTAGACCCCTAGTTCTCATGAGAACTTCCTTCTAGAAAAAGGTAAACTTGTACAGAAACCTGTACATTCAGCCTCAGACTGGAAGATGCAAGTGATCCTGAGGAGCAGGCTTATCTTCTTAGAAGAAATAGTGGTAACATCACTTCAACTAAACATGTTCCTGTTCTCTAAGAATGCAAAAATCCCTGAACAACCTTAAAATATAGGATCATGAAAAAGACCCATCCTATAAGCAGTGTGGAACAACTTTTTGCACCTGAACCATGTTTTGACCGGATGCCCTAGGGCACTGGGAGAAGGCCAATACAGGTGGAGATATGATAAGGTTCTTGCAGAAATTGCCAAGTGGAATGATCTGCAAAGGGTGAAGGCTAATAAAAACCAGCCACCTCCACCAGAGGGTACCAAATTCCTAAAGGGAGATGAAAAAGCTCCCAAGGCAAAAGCAATGTAAGGGGACCTGTTTTCTCTTTTGTGTTCAGCCTGAGACTGGAGATACAAGTGGACCTGAGGGGCAGACTTGTTTTCCCTGAGGAAATGGTGGTAATATCACTCCAATTAGACATGTTCCTGCTCTCCAGGAATACAAAGACAAGTATCATGATTGAACTCACAGTGCCCTGGGAGGACAGACTTGGGTAAAAAAATTGAAATATCAGGTTTTAGTCAATGAGGTCCTTGTCAAAGACTGACATGTGACCTCATTTCCCATTGAAATTGGCTGCCACAGCTTTCCATCTGGGTCAATGTACTGTTTCCTGCCAAAGACAAGTCTGGAACCCAGACAACTGAAGCCATCAGGGAAAAAGGCATGGCAGCTGAAACTAGCTTAAGATGGTTATAGTTGATAAGAGACTGCAAGTGGGACCTTTCTGTAGTTGAAGAGACTAACTCAGTCCTCACTGTTTCACTCAAGTGAAGCATACAGGCTGAGGGGCAAAATCCTTGTGACCCTGACGTACCTACTGACAATATGGAAATGTTTCCAGTATTGCAGTGGATTTAGAAGATCTTGCAAAACCTCTGCCATGGGGCAAGGCATCTCTGACACTTATTTCTCTCTCTCTCTCTCTCTCACGCACACACACACATAGAGGCAAATCATCATCATCGTTTAACGTCCGCTTTCCATGCTAGCATGGGTTGGACGATTTGACTGAGGACTGGTGCAACCGGATGGCTACACCAGGCTCCAATCTAATTTGGCAGAGTTTCTACAGCTGGATGCCCTTCCTAACGCCAACCACTCAGAGAGTGTAGTGGGTGCTTTTACGTGTCACCCGCACAACGTGTCACCCGCACGATGAAAAATTAAAAATAACAAAACAGCAAGAGTCTAAAGGACATACACAGTAAATGTTTTAAGTTGATGCTCAGTACAAGATGGAAAAAAGAGTAG
>NC_068987.1:39562471-39563224 GCF_001194135.2 Octopus bimaculoides
TATATATATATATATATAGAGAGAGAGAGAGAGAGAGTAAGTACCTTGAGAATAAAATTAAACCTAAGAAGCATCAGTTGTGGTGTGCAAGAGAGACGATTGCGCTGGTATGATCATGTGGTGAAAATGGATGAGGATAACTGTGTGAAAAAGTGCCTCACCGAGGCAATGACTTGTGACCAAGACCTTTGGAAATATGCTGTGTGTGAGAAGACCCGACAAGCCAAGTGCGACCATAATCCGAAGTCTCTGCCAAGGGTGTAGCCAGCTCACTTATGTGTACCTTTCCTTCCTTGGACACTAAACTCCACTTGCGAAGACCTGTTGAGGCAAATGAAATCAAAATCGAACCAAATCCGACGACTGGCACCCGTGCCAACCTCTCCTTCATTGGACACTGAACTCAGCTTGCAAAGACCTGTTGGGGCAAGTGAAAATGAAATTGTGATGGCACCTGTACCAGTGGAGTGCTAAGAGCACCGACCAATTGTGATCATTGCCAGGGCAGCTGTCTGGCTTCCATGTATATATATACATACATACATATATATATATATATGGTTGTAGTATATTGTCAACTTAATGTGACAATCCCAATAAGGTAACACACTACTGCCGTTTAGACCTAGGAAGCTGGACCGCTTCCTGTCGGCCTTGACACAATTACTGTGTCCTTAAGTTTGCGAGGGGGAGACAAGCTCCTCCACCCAGCCTAGCCAGCATTCAGGGAAATGTTTCTGAGTCTTTGCTCGC
>NC_068987.1:39563539-39567525 GCF_001194135.2 Octopus bimaculoides
AAATCATAGTGAAGTTTATTCACTGATCAGCAAAATTAGAAATATAATATTTCTAAATCTCTCAGAGAGATTTAAGCAGTAGTGGAGCGATAAAGTTGTAGTATATTGTCAACTTAATGTGACAATCCCAATAAGGGAACTCACTACTGCCGTTTAGCCCTAGGAAGCTGGACCACTTCCTGTCGGCCTTGACACAATTACTGTGTCCTTAAGTTTGCGAGGGGGAGACAAGCTCCTCCACCCAGCCTAGCCAGCATTCAGGGAAATGTTTCTGAGTCTTTGCTCGCCTTCAGCCTGAAGTAGCTTGCCAGCTGGATAGAGAAGCCTGTTTCGCCTTCGCAAACTTATATAAATCATAGTAAAGTTTATGACCACACTAACCACACTAACCACATTGAGTACATTCTCTCCAGAAAGTGTGATACATGGTTGCTCATAAATGCAAAGACCTTCCCTGGTGAAGAATATACACCTCCAGTACAGATTAGTCATTAGCGACTTTAAACTTTGGGCTAGAAGGATTCCAAGAAGTAGACCTGTCTGGAGAAAATGGAATTGGAATCTTAAGGATCCTTTTAATGGCCAGAGATTTAGGGATGGAAACTTTAACAAGAAGGAGGAGGAACTACAGACTAGTAACATAGAGTGCCTACAGAACATCTTGGTGAGTATCACAGACCAAATCTGTGGCTGGTACAAAGTCCCAATCAAACCTAAGGTGATATGGTGGTGGAATGATGTTGTAGACAAGGCCATTAGAGCAAAGAAAGAGGCCTAGGAGGACAAGAAAAATGGTGGCAGCAGAGAACTATATCAAGTAGCTAGGAGGGAGGCTAGAAGACAGGTTTACTTTGCCTGGGGAAAAGCAGAAAGGAATAAGTTTGTCAATGCTTTGCGGTGTGAGGATCAGAGGTTTGAAGTACTCCAGATTGCAAGATCAGAGAAAATCGTGATGTTGTAGGAGAGAAGTGTGTTCATGTGAATGATTCTGCAAAGTTAGTTCGCAGTTAGTGATTCTTCAAAGAAGGAGGCTTGGAAGTGCCACTATGAAAAGCTGCTAAATGTAGAGAATGCATGGGAGAAGGAGAGCCTGCCTAATATGAACCTAACTGAGGAGCCAGTTATCAGAATCAACAGTAGCTATGAAAGGAAGACAGCCCATCAGGAATCACTGCTGAGATGCTTAAAATATCTTATGGAATGGGATATGACCTAGTCACCTGTATAGTTAATCAGGTTGTCCATTAGGGAGTCATACCCAACGATTGGTGTAGTAGCATTATAGACAACTGTTACAAAGGCAAAGGTGATGCCTTAGACAGAAATAATTACAGAGGCATCAAATTGCTGGACCATGGAATAAAATTTTCAGAAAGGGTCGTAGCTTAATTAATTAGGAAGACAGTTAGCCTAGATGACATGCATTTGGGATTTGTGCCAGGTAAAAGCACGACTCATGTTATATTCTTGGTAAGGCAACTGTAGAAGTATTTATCCAAAAAGAAACCTTTGTACTGGGCTTTTGTTGACATGGTAAAAGCCTTTGGATAGGGTCCCCTGCTTCTTTATCTGGTAGTCAGTGTAGAAACTAAGGATAGATGAGTGGTTAGTGAGAGCTGTACAAACCATGTACAGGGACGCTGTCAGTAAGGTGAAAGTCACCAATGAGTATAGTAAGGAATTTAGTGTACAAATAGGAGTCCACAATGGATTGGTTCTCAGGTCCCTCATGTTTATCATGGTCCTTCAAGCTATAACAGAGGAATTTAAGACTGGCTGTCCTTGGGAGCGCCTCTACACTGGTAACCTTGTTCCTATTGCTGAATTACTACAAGAACTAGGGAAGAAAATTCAGGTATGGAAACAAGGCCTGGAATTAATGGGCCCCAGAGTTAATTTAGCAAAGACCAAAGTCCTAATAAGTAGGAAAACAGACAAGCCACAGTTCTTTTCAGGGAGATGACCCTGCTCAATTTGGATTTGTGCCAGACAGAAGCACTACCAATGCTATATTCCTGGTGAGGCAACTGTGAGAGAAGTACTTGGCCAAAAATAAACTCTGTATTTAGCATTTGTTGACATGGAGAAAGCCATTGATAGGGTCCCCCACTCCCTTATCTAGTATTCAATGTGGAAGCTAGAAGTAAATGAGTGGTTAGTGAGAGCTGTACAAGCCATGTGCAAAATCAACTGACAAGCAGTCTTGTTTCCAGCTTGATAAATGGTGGAATAAATTATTATTTCTACCAGAAAACCCTGGGTAACTATCTGCAAAATTTGTGGTTTTTAATTTAAGATTACATATGTGCAAACAGCTATACTCCAGGGTAGTGAGACATGGGTTCTGAATGCAGAAGACATGCATGGATTGGAGAAAAGTGAAGGTAGTGTGCTTCGTTGGGTGTGCAACGTCAGTGTGCATGTACAACAAAGTGCAAATATATTGAGAAAAAAGTAGGGCATAAAAGGAATCAAATGTAGCATGCAAGAGAGAGGACTATGTTGGTTTGGACATGCAATGCATATGAATGAGGACAACTGCATAAAGAAGTGCTGATCAGTGAAAGTGGATGGTACCCAGAGAAGAGGGAGACCAGGAAAGCATGGGATGAAGTGGTGAGGACTGGTTTCAGCATGTTGGGCCTCATGGAGGAAATGACAAGGGACCAAGGTGTCTGGCGATATGAGGTTCTTGAGAAGACCCACCCACATCAGCAAAACTGAGTCCTAGAAGCACTGTGTGTGGAACACACATAACAAGAAAACTTTTCACACACCCTATCCCAACAAACCAAACTACATCTATACATCTCTTCTCTTCCTCACATTTCCACTTTATGTACTATGCTTACCTATCACTCCCCAATCTTGTCTTCACAGCCCTGTTTCTCTGTATCATTACTATCTGGTAGCCCCCCCCTCTATATACCCAGGTTTTCACCATTCACTGCATTCCTCTTCCCCACTTTCTACTCACGCTTTTTTGGAAATGTCCTGTCACTTATATTATGACCTTTAAACTTCAAGGGTATGCCATCTATCTCTCTCTTCTTTCACTTGACCATCCCATTTATATCCTGATCCCCATCCCTTGTGAGTATGCCCAGCACTTTTCCACCATCTCTAACCTGCTGTCTCCCACTTTCTCTCCCCTTCTCTTGCTTTTCCTACAGGTTGGGTAACCATGTATCTCCTTTGTGGCAGCATACCTCTTTCTGTCCTAATTCCTGATCTCTCTTCCTCTCTTGCCTTCTTGCCGGGTAACTTTGTACCTCATTTACAGCAAGACACCTGTTTCTGTCTCTCTGCCTCACTATAACCTTTCATCATCTGACACAAGATCCCCTCCTTGTTTTGCAAGTTACTTGGAGACCTTTTCAGTGCAGGTGCCATTTAAAAAGCATCCAATTCACACTGTAAAGTGTTTGGCATTTGGAAGGGTATCCAGCTGTAAAAACTTTGCCTAAACTGACCTCTCCTGTGCTTGTGCCAAGTGAAAAGCACTTAGTCCACTCTGCTGGGTAGTTGTTGTTGAGAAGGGCTTCCAGCTGTAAAAATCGTCCTAAAACAGTCACAGAAGTCTGGTGCAGTCTTCTGCATGGCCAGCTTCTGTCAAACTGTCCCACCCATGCCAGCATGGAAGGCAGACGTTAAATGATGATGATGATGATGATGATGATGATGAGATATAGATATAGATATATAAAGGTAAGATCCAAGGATCAAGGTGTAGAAGGTAAGTGAGCTTCAAACAATCCAAAGAAAATATAAAAAACAACTCTCAGGAACAATAGCAGTTTATTGGTATGGAAGGTTGTGAATTTTTCACGATAAGCTGAAAAATATTCATTTATAGTTTATGGTTGGGAACCAGGGTTGCTGGAATAAAATCCCTCAAATTAAGGAATGGTGTGTGCGCCCGCACGTGCACGCATCCGTGTGTGGATATATATATATATATATATATATATATATGGACTGAGATG
>NC_068987.1:39567535-39579531 GCF_001194135.2 Octopus bimaculoides
TATATATATATATATATATATATATATATATGGACTGAGATGTTTGGCAATATGAAGTTCTAGAGAAGGTCTGCCTATGTCAGTGAGCCTGAATTCTAGAAGTGTTGTGTTCCACCCACATGTAACAATAAAATTTTCACATACCCCACCCCAACAAACCAAGCTACACTCCCCCTTTCCCAAACTGTTTTTCTTCTCTTCCTCACATTTTCTCTTCATCTACTATGATTATCTCCCATGCTCCAATCCAGTCCTCACTGCACTGCACACTATATCCTTACTTTCTATCTTGCTCTATATACCCAGATTCTCACCAGTCACAGCATTCCCCACCCCAACTCCTTACTTGCAACTTCTTGGCAATACCCTGTCAATTCCTGCCATCATTCATCTCTCGCTTCCTTACTCTACCATCCCATCTGTTCCCTGACCCCCACCGTTCATGCATTGGCCCTGGTATAGAGGACAAGAGTCAATGTGTGGTATGTTTTTTTCCTAAGTTAGTGTATGTATTCTGCCAGAGAAGTTGATTTACTATGTTTTTCGTGTCTAAATGAGTTTAAATGTGCTGTGTATCTTTGTTTAAAATTAACAGAAGCTCCAATATAAATTTTAGTGGAGTTTTGGAGCTTATTTAGGACTGGACACTTATAATACTATGTTAAACCTTTTGCAGTGAGCTTGTAATGAGCATTTGTCCCATATTTTGAAGTTACACCAGAAGATATGTGATTCATTAATCCTTCTACTAAGTGTATTACAATTAGTATAATTAGAAAATATATGATGGGCTAAATTAGATCAATCTGATTCACTTGCCAAGTATGTGCTATTTTCAATACCATCTATGCCTTTATCATAAGTATTGATGATAGTAGATGTAGGTGTTCTTAACCCTTGCGAGGAGGTAAATGTGGGATCATTGACATGGCTGATGGTATTATCCCTATTATTGCGACTAGTACAATTGTTGTTGTTACTATTATTATTGTACTTATTATTATTGTTGTTGTTGTTGTTGTTGTTATTTGTTATTGCAAATATCATGACACCCCCTGTGAGAATGGACTAGCTGAACTTGTATAAGTAGCAGCATATCTGACAGAGAGCGAGAGATGAGAAATTGCAGGAAGTCAAAAGATACTGTTTGTGAGTTTGTGGAGTCGCAAGAAATCGTTGTAAAGTTCTTATAGTTCATTGAAAGTTGTTTTGGATTGGTTACAGTTGTTGGCAGAGTATTTAGGAATACATCAAGTGGAGACAGTTGGTGTCTATCCCATTATTAGTGCACAATACTAAGGTGACATATACAGAAATCACATTATAAAATTATTACTAGTACCACTACTATTACCACTACTACCACTATTACCAGTACCATTCTCACTATTAGTATTTTAATGAATATTATTATCATTTCCATTATTATTACCATCAATAATATTATTATTACCATTAATATTATTATAATTACTATTACTAGTATTATTATTATTATTGTTGTTGTTGTTATTATTATTATTTAAGACATAACACAGTATCCAATATTGTGACGTTGTTATTTGAAGATATTGTGTCTACTGGGGGTTTGTACTGTCTGTCAAGTTACAACAAGGACCTCAGATTGACTGTACTTTATGCAATATGTGTACAGTTCCAAGTGTACACATATTGCATTTTTTGCAATACACCTAGATTGTAGGGTATTTCTGAAGTTTCCAGATGTTTCTTCAGCTTGTCCCTGTTGTCAGCTCCAATGACAACAGGGACAACCTTTATATTTGACTCTTGTAGCTGCCACATCTTGGCAATCTCAATTCTCAGGTCTCCATATTTATCCATCTTTTCTCTTTCTTTCATGATGATATGTTGATCACCTGGCACTGCCATGTTGATTATTAAGCACTCTTGTTTGTCCCTCCTAAAGGTTACTATATCCAACCTTTGATGCTCTAAGAGGATTTTTGCCTTCCCCTTTTCATCCATTACTTTTTCTGATGTTATCCATACTTCTGGCATAGTGGCCAGTGAAGGTTTTTGGACTACCTTGTTGTGTCTGCACTTGTACTCTCTCTGCACAAGATTTTCACAAACACTAATAATGTGAGACACGCTTTCGACCCTCTTCCCACACATTCTGCAGAGGTTCATTGCACTTCTGTGGTATATATCCCTTTTCACTGAGTTGGTATTCAATGTCTGATCCTGGGCAGTGAGGATTAGGCTTTCAGTCTTCTTTTTTAGGTCACCCTTGCTGAGCTACCTCCATGATGCTTCCTGGTCTTCTAAGTTGTTAGTTTCATGATGGAACTAACCATGTAATTTCATGTGGAGTAGAGTTTCTTCTCTCACATTGGCTATCTGTGATTGGAATTCATTAGCACTCTCATGTCTCACTCTCTTGGTAAATCCTTCTGCATTAGTAGTATACTGTAGCGGGTCATGTGTGTTGTTTACCAAATATTCTGCTGTGTTTCTTCTTTCACTGTTGATGCACTATCATATGCTAATCAGCCCACATCCATCTTTACACCTCTTCATGTAGAGCCTGTGTATATTCACCTTAGGGTGGAGGGCACCATGGATTGTCATAGTCTTTTGGGTAGTGTGATCCAGTTGGTTAATCTCTGCTTGTGTCCATTTTAGGATGGGTGCACTATAGCAGATTACAGCAACAGCCCATATATTGATGGCAGTCAGAGTTCTTTGGGTTCAGTTTTGATTTCAAGAGAAATTTGGGGTGCTTCAAACATGCAGTGATGACCTTGTCTTTCATTTCTCTGTGCAAGATATTTCCCAGCTCCGGGATCTCAGCTCTTCTATTCTCTCACCATTTGGCAATTCTATGCCCCTACAATCTGCTCTTTTCTCCCATTTCAAAGTGAGCACCACACACTTCGAGATACTAAATTCCATCCCTGTATCCTTGCTGCACATTTGCACAGTCTCAGCCAGCCTCTCCATTTCAGGTTCTGTTTTTGTGAACAGTTTTAAATCATCCATGAAGAGGTGGTTGAGACATGGTCCATTCTTTCTCAGCTCATAGTGCGCGTTGACTACAGAAAGTGGGAAAGGTGAACAAGAGTCTCCCAGGAAGATACTTCTTTTACTTGTTACCTTGGGTAAGAGCTGGTTGTTACAGAAAAGATGTGTTTTCCAACTAAGCATGCTGTTCTTAATCAATGTATATGTTCTCAGCTATTCCACACAGGTCAAGTGTTTTCAAAATCCATGAATGCGACAACATACATTTTAAGCTTTTTTAAAGTCTATCCAGGCTATGCACAAGTTTTTCTGGTATTGGTTGCAGTTCTTCATTACAACCTTGTCTATCACAAGGTGGTTCTTGGTGCCCTTGGATCTTTTTTGTCATCCTTTTTGTTCTACTGGAAGTAGATTATTTTCTGCAAGGAACATATATATTTCCCCTGTGAGGATGCCTGTTAACACTTTCCATAAGAGGTTAAGGCAAGCAATGGGCCGGTAATTGCCAACCTCATTGCCCTTTGATCAATCTTTCATCAACAATGTTGTCTTTCTCTCTACAATCCACTCCGGAACTGCACCACTTTGCAGTCAATTATCTAATTGCAATGCAATTTGCTTGTGTGTTGACCTAAACCACTTGAACCAGTAGCCTTGAATTCCATCAGGTCCTGCTGCTTTCTAGTTTGGCAGTTTTGATACCTGTGAGATTACATCTTCCGTTGTTATGTGCACATGGTCTTGTCATGAAGCCTCTGGACGATGGAGTTCAGATCTCATGGAATGAATCCACTCAGCACCGTAGTTGTGGGAAACTTCTTGTCTCCAGATGTTATTTCAAAATTGGTGGGTTTCCTCTGCTTCAGGAGGTATATTATCTTCTGTATCTCCTCCTAAGCTCTTAAAAAACTGCTTCTGGTTATTTGAGAATAATCTGTTTTGCTGCAACTGCAATATGCAATCAGTGTAGCATTGCATATTTAATGTTTTTGCCCACATATGTTGTTTTAGGGTTTCAATAACAGTTTTGAACCCTATCTGTTCTATTTGGTATTTTGCATCAAGATATGCCCTTGCACCTTTTTTAACATTTTTCCATTGCCCCATTCTTCAGTGCGACTCAGATCCAATTCTCCGCTTCCACCATGGTTCTTTCTGTCCATCTGCTCTCCTCTCTTTCTTTTCAACCAGTTCACCTACTAAAATTGAAGTGGATCTGATCAAGTCCCTTGTTTCTGTTAGATCTCTTGCCAGAATGTATTTCAGAATCTCATCAACCTTTTGGGTTGTGCATTTCACATTATTATGGTCGAAGCTTCTTAAATTCACCAGCTTGGTTTCTGTTCTTGTAGTTATTTTATACTTGAGTCTTATCCTGAGGTTTCTTTGTTCCTCAGTCAAATCCTCTTGTAATACAAGGTTTTCTACATTATATTGATTGGCCGGCCTCTCCTCTACTACTTTACCTTGCCTATGGATTCTCTGATCTTCTTATTACTATTACTATTCTCTAACACGGAAAGCTGGCAGAATTGTTAGAATACTGGGTGAAATGCTTAGTGGTATTTTGTCTGCCACTACATTCTGAGTTCAAATTCCACTGAAGTTGACTTTGCCTTTCATACTTACGGGGTCAATTAAATAAGTATCAGTTATGCACTGGGGTCGATGTAATTGACTTAATCCCTTCCCCAAAATTTGAGGCTGTGTGCTTCCAGTAGAAAGAATTATTATTACTATTCTCCTTAGATGGGGTTGGTGAGTTATGTCTATTAAATTTGCACTTATTAGATGCAACTATGATGGATTCGATGCTTGGTGTAGTGGAATAGAATAATTTAAGTGTGGATTAAAGATTGAGTGATACTTGTGTGGTGGGAAGTTTGAATTGATAATGGTAAAGAATTGTTGGGTCAGACCCTTAACATTTAAAGAGAAGTAGGGTGTATACTAGAGTATATTTCTCTCCCCACTTCTAATAAGTAATCCAGGGGGGAGGGGGGCATAGAATTCAAATTTCCAGTGGGTATTTGGGATGTAACTCTATCTTCAGGATTATATTTTGCATGAGTTATTTTGAGGTGTGGCAGAGGCAGTTAGAAGCATTCAGTAAGTTATTTGTTGTGGTGCAGGGCATTGAGCTGAGGGTTCCTATTTCTAGTGGAGAGTGATATCTTTATTGTTTTGGGGTACCTAGAATTAAGATTTAATTGCACTAGGTAGTTCTTAGGCTTAGTGTTAGACAAGAAATTTATTTTGATTGTAATAAGTGGTGTGGTTATTAAAAATTTCCTCAGTTGCAGGCAGATCATAAATCCTAATAAAAATGCCTCTAATGACACTATTTAAAATACATCTATGGTGATTAGAGTGAAAATTGATGTACTTCAGGTATTTGTTAGGCTTATGGTATGGGGAATATACCAAAGCATTTAAATCTAAGATTACATTGAGGAAGTCAACTTTTTAGTGTAGTCCTCAAATGTCATTACTGCATATTTGAAGTATATTTGAAGCTAAAGTTAGCAAAGAACTTATTGAGGGCCTTTCTAGTTCGCTGAAGAGCTGATGTGGAGAGACCAGTAGTGACCAAGAGAGCATTGTCTCCATGAAGGATTTTACAGAAATGATGCTCATCATCATGATCATGATCATCATATTTTGAACATCAGCATGATAGTCATGATCATCATCATCATTAATAACAATGTCATCATAATCTTCATTATTATTTTTATCATCAAATAGATAAATAAATTAAAAAACAAGTCAATTATAAATAATAAAAAAAATGTAAAGACATTTGATTTTACTGTTGGACAAGTTTTATTACCTGAATTGAAAACCAACATGAGTTAGAAGAGAGAAATTTGAGTTCAAATTTGACACTTTAAAATAAAAGCTTGAACAAAATCTTATAGTGACACTGAAATTGCAGTGAAACTATGTCTACATTTGGTTTAAATCAATGATGGCTTGACAGGTTTAATAACAGATGGAAACAAATTGATAAATTGTTTAAAATTTACATCAATTTCAAAACCTCTATCATTTATAATATACAACTTTTCTTTTTAATTCATCAATGTTCATTGTTCAACAGACAAATAATCAACAACTTTTATATAAAAAAAAGGATGGGGCCTGATTCTGTATAATAACAGCACAATCTAGCAACATCTACAAAAATAATTGCATCAACAATCCATAGGGTTTCTTTTTAGAAGAAAATAAAAAATAAACTTGACTGTAAATGGTGAAAACAGTTAACATTGATTGAAGATAGATTTCAGATAGAGAATAATAGTTTTGCTTCTAACCATTAATTAACCCATATTCAGACAAACTCATGTAAACTGATTATATTATTGGTTTATTTCAGAAATAGGGTTATATAAATCAAATAGTCGATATAATCTTTTTTTCTTTTTCCATTTTATATAAGAAAATCTTTTTTCAATCCAAATTCTTTTCAAGAAGACACTTAAATTTTGATTTACAAAAGGTTTTCCATGGAAGAAAAACAAAATCCTTCCCATATGTACACAGTAATAAAGTAAATTTTACAATGGACATATATTACATTGATGGTTCTTTCTTTTAATGACCATCGTTTTTTTTTTCTTTGACATGATATAATTTGTTTGATTGAGATTTGACTTAGCTTCAATACTGTACAGTTTCCTTTGAGATGAATTATTCTGTTTGATTTTCATATTTAGTTTACTTAATTTTACTGTAATATACTATTTAAAAAGTGTCTTATTTAGAGTTACAATGTCACTAAAACCACACACATGTTAATAATGTAACTTTATTTGGCAACATTTAGAAAATAAACACTAAATCATACAGAGAAAATCTTAAGACCTATAACCTAAACAAAGGTTACACAGCAATATATATTGTTGTAGTGTTTGGTAGGGATTGTTAAGTTTATCTCTTTTTTTTAGCTTTGAGATCATTTATATTTAGATTATTTATATTTGGGATTTGAGCAAACTTTGCTTGTACCACTATAAGAAATCACTATCATTATTTTGATTACTATTTTTGTGTTTCTAGCATTTTACTATTCAATTAATGTAAGAGATTTGATAGTAGCTATAAGGCTTTGAGCTAAACCTTCCCATTATATTGTTATTAATTATGGTGGGATGTATGAGGGTTAGAAAAAACCCCATTTTTCTCTCGTTAAATAAGTAAAATAGTTAAGTGGAAACTATAACCTATAATATTATGTAATAATATTGAATTTTCTCAAAACTATCATATAGCAAGGTTATACTTGGTTGGATCTACTATGATAAAGAAATGTACTTCATGATAGATAACTGTTACTAAAACAAGTTTCTGTTAATGTACTTTACACATCTTATGATGCAATCCAAAGGAACATCTCTCGGGAATTATTTCTAGCCTAAACTTACTGTAAATATCATGTTCAATATAGTTTAAATTTCAATTGGAAGTAATATCAGTGAGTAAAGGCAACCAAAAGAACTGGTGTAAAATTGAAAAATAGCATGAAAAATGATAATGGTTAAGGTAGGAACTTTTCATGAAGAATTTTATAATGAAGTAAGAAATATTACAAGTGCTATAAATTATACATGATTTTCATTTCAAGAGAAAAAATATAAGAAAAAACACTGGTATGATTTTAGTTAAATTGTAACAAGTTTTTATTTAAAAATTCATAAAATTGAATTTATTTCCAATATAATTTCTATTCTGTCCTGATTACTCACAATTCTGTTTTTCTTCAAATATAATTGATGTTAAAAAAATTAATATACAAATAAAACAATAATATAATTTTGTTGTGTCTGGGAAGAGTCATAGTGCCTTAATATAACACACTCACTGGTTCAATTTCCACTTGTTTAGTTATTTATTTATTCCAGAAAGCTTTTTCATAGCTGCATTTGCGACTGTATCAATGAATTTTGACTCTGATCATCCAAAGTCAATATCCATTGATATAGTCGCAAATGTGGTGATGAAAAAATTTCCTGGAATAAATAAATAAATAAATGGAAATTGAATTGGTGAGTGTATTATATTAAGGCTCTATGACTTTCTCCAGACACAACAAAATTTGTTTCAATGCAAGAATTCACATAAGGAATCTTGCAAACCAGATACAAAATCAATAATACAAAGCCTTTTATATAATAATACTTTCCAAGCAATTAAGAAAATAAACTGAGAAGATTGTGTACAAATAGTTTTCTGTGAATAAGGAATAGTTTAACATAAGTATATATTATTAGAGTAAAGCAGAACATCAGTATATCTTATTCTGGTACATTTTAGAGCAGACATATGCACTGTGGAAGTAGCCAATTGGAGCATCACTAGAGCACCAGAAAAATTCTTTGCAAAATTACTTTTGGGTCATTACATTCTAAGTGCAAATTCCACCAAGGGAAAATTCCTTCCATTCTGTCAAGGTTGATAAAATAATACACCAGTCCATAGCATAATTGTTGCACAACTGTCACAACATTGAACAAAATATTTTAGGCATTTGTACTGGCTATACATTCTGAGTGTCTAAGATGTTGCAGTCTTTATTTAGCCAACAAAATGATGTTGTGTAAAAAAAAAAAAAATAGCTGACAAAAGACAATGGGAAACCATCTTTGTATTTGCCCATAGAAATCCATGGCAAGCACTTAATATTAGTGAAGGAAGACACCAGCAGTCATTTGTTGACCAGATGCATAGGAAGAAGTAAAGTATGCACCATTGTTATGATTTAGCTAAATATTTGTCTTAATTATACTGATAATCAAAGTGCTCAAGTCACGAACATCTTGTCTTCATATATTAAAGATAGCATTGTCAATGCAATATCTTTATTTCAGAGTTGTGGTTATTTCTTACAGGGAGCTTAGCAATAAAGGCCTGAATTAGATTTATGTGACAATATCTGTGTGTGTGTGCATGCATACACACATAAATATACACACACACACATATATAACTGAATCAACCAGACTATTGGATGTGGTTATATACCCCTGGTTACAATGTGCTTCCTTGCAACCTAACCACTAGGCCACTTGCCGTCATGTATGCATGTGTGTGTGTGTGTAATGTATATATATACATACATGACAACTGGAAATTTCTATAAAATAATCTGCTAAGGGCAATGAATCAGACATGTGGCTGGAGCAAGATTCTAGCTAAGCTAAAAGTAACACAGAGATGAGATGATAAGGTTGATAGGGCAGGCAAGGCTAAGAGACAGACTTAGAAAGCCTAGAAAGAAGGTGGTAGTAGAGAGCATTATCTAATGATTAGAAAGGTGTCTAGGTGACAGATATATTTGGCAGAAAAGTGAGGCAGAAAGTGAGACAGAAAGTGAGGCAACATGAGGATCAGAGGCATTAAGTATTCTGGATGTTGAAGGCACACTCATTGTTGATATGGAACAAATGAAATTGGTGGTGAAATGCTATCATGAAAGATTGATGAATATGAAGAACACAAGATAAACAAGGATTACCCCATGCTGACTCAGCAGAGGGACCAGTAATTCAAATTGACAGCAGCTTGATAGATAAAGTAAACAAAGATATGAAGAGAGGGAAATCTGTGGGTCTATCAGGGATACTTAAAATAGTTGGTGAGGTAAGATACAAGGCTACCACTTGGGTTCAAGTCATTTAGGAAGGTGTCATACCCAATGGCTGGTATAGCAGCAGCATCATAAACTACTACAAGGCCAAAGGAGATGCCTTAGAGAGAAGCAACTCTAGATGAATCAAACTACAGGACAAGGTTATGAAGGTCTTGGAGCGAGTCAGAGCAACTGATTCATGACAAATGTAGACCTAGATGAGATGCAGTTTGGTTGTGCCTCTTGAAGAGGCACCACAGATGCAATTTTCCTACTTAGGTAACTGTTGGAGAAATACTTGGCTAAGAATAAACCACTATTGATTTTTGTTAAATTGATGAAAACTTTTGACAAGATACCATGCTTAAGAATTTACTGGTCACTGAGGAAACTAGGGGAAGAGGAACAGTTTTGAGGATGGTACAAATTGTGTACAAAGATGCAGTAAGTAAAGTGAGAGTCAGCAATGATTTCAGTGACAAATTTAGTGTGAAAGTAGGAGTCCATAAAGTTTCAGTTCTCAGCCCTCTCCAATTCATCATAGGCCTATAGGCCATCACACTCCTATATAATGATCTAGTTCTCATAGCTAAGTCTATGAGGGAATTAGAAAGGAAATTTCAGGTATGGAAACTAACCTAGAATTGAGAATTCTTAAGGTAAACCTAGCAAACACAATGGTTTTAGTAAATAGGAAAGAAGACAAGACCTTGTTCAGTTTGCAAAAAAGGAGTAGGTATAAACTGCATATGCTGTAGCTAATGCAAGCTATGAACGCACAAGAGATGTTATGGAATTACAGGCAAGCTATCTAAGAATGTAAGCTTTGTATGTGACAGATGTATTGGAACAGTATGTAGGAGCACGCTGGAAATAGTTTCTCTTAAATGCCCAAATGGTTCACAAGAAGTAGTTGATACTTTTCATTACCAAGGAGATGTAATTAGCAAGGGAGATGTTTGCTCTAAGAATTTAGTAGCCAGAGCATGAACAGGTTATAGAAAGTTCAGGGAGTCGATACATCTGCTAATGACAAAGATGTTTTCCTTGCTATGGACATGAGATGCACATGGATAAGGACAACTGTATAAAGAAGTATCAATCACTAAAAGTGGATGGAACTTGTGGAAGAGAGAGACACACACACACAGAGGAAGACAAAGGACAAGGTGGTAAAGACCGATCTCATGACCTTCAACCTCCCAGAGAAAAGCACAAAGGACCAAGATGGCTACTAATATGCAGTTTTTGAGAAGACCAGCCCACATCAGTGTAACTAAGCTCCAGAGAGCTGAGTGTGTGTGTATAAGCACAATTCTGCCCAATTCCCTTTCTGCTCACTCTCCACCCATACTTACAATGATCATCCCCTACCTTCCACAGTGTCATCAAATTCTCTCTCATTTCCTCTATCTTACATCCCATCCTCCTCTTACACTAACTTTACCCGTCTCTTTATTCTTCTAGCATAAAGTTCCCTCTCCCTGTTTAAGGTTCATAATCTTCCAGGCAGCATGGTGACTCACTTATACTAGTGGCTTGAAAAAGGCATCCAGTACATACTGTAAAGTGGTTTTATTCCTAAAAAAAATGAACAGAACTTTATAAGGAAATAAAGATAAAGAGGTTATAACTTCAAAAAAGAAATTATATTAAACTAGATTAACACAGTTATTTATTTATGTGTGTGTGGAATTTAATGGGACTCATCTTGTATATACATTAGGAATTTGTAATTAGTATATACAATAGTAATGAGCCAACTTTATTAATTTCAATCACTGTGGCATAATTTATTGTTTGGTAGTAAAGAGAATTTGAATCATGCTTTAATTTATAATTTCCCAAAATGCCACACCCTCTAATATAGTTATCATTATCATTGGCCTTGTACCTATGTTAGAAATACTTATTATCATTATTTATTAACATATCAGCATTATTGCTTTTTAACAACTTGAAATTTTTATATTGCAGGAATTTATTTGGATGTTGACAGTGTAAAAATATAACCCCGACACAAGGAAGGAATGTGTGTATAAATGTATGTGTCTCTCTCTCTCTCTCTCTCTCTCTCTTTGTAAATATTAATATATATATATATATATATATACACATACATATATATTACATTTTACATTGTGGCCACATTTCCTGATATAGAATTACTTCAATCAACCATTATCTTTCAAAAACAATTTATGTAAATTCTGCAAATACTGTGTATGGAGATATATATAAATAAGCTAGTAATTAAAAATATCTTTTAACAACTAAAGATAGACTATAGTTTTCAATTGTTTATGAATATATTATTAGATAGCAGGCAATTAGCTTACAGAAAGACACTATATTAACGAGGTTGAGTTTTAAAGCC
>NC_068987.1:39579909-39586448 GCF_001194135.2 Octopus bimaculoides
CAACTGTAGCCACAGCCTGACCAAAGCCTTGTGAGGTACATGGAAAATGAAAGAAGCTCATCAATGTGTGTGTGTACACATATATATATATATATCATCATCATCATCATCATCATCATCATCATCATTTAATGTCCATTTTCCATGCTGGCATGGGTTGGATGGTTTGACAGGAGTCAACAAGTTGGAGTAGAGTGCCAAGCCCTAGTGTATACTTTGGTATGGTTTCTATGGTCTAATACCCTTCCTAATGCCAATCACTTCATAGTGTACTGGGTACATTTTATGTGGCTCCAATACTACTAACATCACCAAGAACTTGCAAAACAAGACCCCTTAACAGAGGTGGGGGTGTAGTATTGAGGGAATTGCCTTAATGTCAGCTGATGAGAGCCTGAAGTGAGATAGAGGAACAGAAACAGGTGTCTTGCAGAGGAGGAGATACATGGCTACCTAAGATGAAAAAGGATAGAAGATGGTGAAGAGGTATCAGGACCAAATTACAGGAAGGTGAATATAAGAGAAATCAACCAGAAGATTAGACAAGGTGAAAGGGTAAATAAGTAAGTTTGCAAGAGTGTGAAAGGAGAGTGGCTGAAGATGGATAAAGATGAGGAAGGTAGTGAATGGTGAACATGAGTAGAGGAGTGGTCAATGGAAAATATCAGTTCGGAGGAAGAAAGAGGATTGGGACGGGGAGGTCTCACACACACACACACACACACACACAATGATGTCAATAATTTTTTTAACTTTCAAGAGAATGTGAAATAGTTCTCTTGAATCTCATGCAAAGTACACAGGCAGCCTTTGAATTTTTCAATCCAATATCTAAATACTATTATTTGTAGCTTTATGGAGCCCTGAGATTCCAAAAACAAAAGTGTGTGTGTGTGTGTGTGTGTGTGTTGCATCCTTGGCTTGACATCATGTAATGGTCATTGGCCAAGGGGAAATATTACCTTACATGGAAACAGGTGAGGGTTGGTGACAGGAAGGATATCCCATGATAAAAAAATCTAGCTCAATAAATTCTGCCTGACCCCATGCAAGCACGAAAAAGAGGACATTAAAATGATGATGATGATGATATATATCTCTTTCATTCTTCCTGAGCGTCAAACTAATACACCACCATGTTGTTCCCTCATCTATCTTTGTCTTTTGTTTCCTGTAAATTTGAACTATATATATATATATATCATTTAATACACACAGGATTTAAAAGTGAGCACCTATTAGTTTTATGTCTCTGAAAATATAATGGTCGGACAAGCTTGTATAGTGTGGTGTGTATCTTCAGGTAATTATTCACACTCAAAACACAACAGGGTTGTTCTTTGAGAAAAAGTGTGATAGAGAGCAAGAAAAAGTTTTAAAAAGTGGGGAATGAGGAAAAAAATTAGGGAAAAAGGTAAGAGTTGTGTTCCTTCAGTTAGAATTGGAATTAGTAAGAATAGTGTAATTAGTTAAACAGTGAAAGATTAAAGTCTATGAGACTGCATGCTTGGAGAGGTTGGTATTTTTCACACTCAATGATAGAAACTTGTCTAGATGCTTACATTTATTCATAATTTAGGATCTAAAATTCAGTACTTAAATCTAAAAGGGACATGTGATCTTTTGGTTATACAAAGCCTGCATCAACCACCATTTTCTTTACAACACTTAGAAAAGAAAAACATAGAATTAGCTAGCCATATCTGGGATCTGAAGATCAATAGCTCAATGCATTCCAGACGCCTTGAGACTTTTCAGGAGAGGCAGTTATAACTGTCTTAAATTATTGTAATTTTAATGTATCACTACTATACATCTAATAAGTTGACATGTCAACTTTTGTTATTCCAGATTAAAAGAGATGACTATAACAGCACTTACTAAACATTGCTTGTCACAGCAGATTAGTCTGCAGAATGTAGTTGGGACATCAAGACAATTTGGAAGCTTGCTATGCAATAAAGATTTGTTAAACAGGCCAAAAACACTACAGAAACTTATGAAATGCTCTAGATGCTTATGGAGTAACTTGTATAAGATGAGCGTCTATTTTTCACTAGCAAAAGAGGCCAAGCAAAGCAAGTCCACCAGGAGGCTCAATATGAACCCTTTTTTGAGAATAAGGGCATCATCTACATCTACTGGCTTCCCTCTGGCCAAACAATCAGCAAAGACTACTTTGTGGCAGTTTTGAGGAAATTCAGGAAGTGATTTTGTCACAAAGGGCCAGAGCACCTGTACCAAAACTATGCATTGATAGACAATTCCATTCTGGTAACCAACTACTTGACAGAGATGGGCAGTGAAACTATCTCTCACCCTTCCTACAGTCCAGACCTTGCTCCCTGTGACTTTTGGTTGTTCCCTAAACTGAAGAAAGCGATGACAAAGGTCCTGGACACCTTCACTTTGGAGGATTTCCATGGAGCCTTCACAAAGTGGATAGAGTGCATTGAAGTTAAAGGATCCTATTTTGAAAGAAATTAGAGTTTTGTACTTGTTTGAAATTGATAAATGTCTCTCCTGAAAAAGACTAAAAACTTCTGGAATGCTCCTTGTACATCATATATATCATTAAAAAATACAATCTAATAAGTTTGAAATGATACTTAAGTTCATTGATTTCTTTTACATATTTCTTGCCATGCCAATATGGAAAAAAAGATGTTAAATGATGGTGTTATATCTATATCTATATCTATCTATCTATCTATCTATCTATCTATCTATCTATATATATATATATGTATTTAGCACTTTTTTCTCATTTATTTGACATTAAGCATTGTGTGTATATATATATATATATATATATATATATATATATATATATATATACATACAATGCTTAATGTCAAACAAATGAGAAAAAAGTGCTAAATACACAGAGGATATGGTTAAAAAAAATTTTTTTTTATTAAAACTGAGAAAGTTTGTTTTGCAACTCAAATCTCATGCCACTACAATCTTCATGTGAAACCTGAAATTGCAATGGCATGAAACTTGAGTGATATGACAAACTCTCAGCTTCGATTTTAATAAAAGACTGACCCTCACCAAACACTAATTTCGTTTGAGTGTTAACCCTTGAGTTTAACCAATTATGCTCATCTACTAGTACAGGCTATCTGACAGGTGAAAAGCTGGAGATTATATCAAACACCTGCCTGAAAATCAACAAATATCCACAGAGTTCCTATAATTATAACCATTCTCCTTGGTTGTAAATACACATACACACACACACACATCTGTCTGTCTGTCTGTCTATCTATCTATTTATCCAGCTGTGTGTGGGTGAACATCAGACCAGATGCCTTGTTCTGATTCTTTGTGTTTTGTGTTAAAGTCTCCATAGGTAGTAGACTTAACCTGTCTCCTGGTTTTAACACCAACAACTGGCACAGCTGTCTTTAGCAGAGTCCATTTTATTGCAAGCATTTGGTCCAAAACTTCAGCTTAAGAATATCTTCCTCCCATCAGCCTTGGAGGCTCTGTAATAGAACATGAACAATGCTTTCCTTCTTGAGTAAAGGATTTATAAAAAAACTTATAACTAAAAAATTTCTTAGTTGCATTGATTTACAATATATAATTTCCTTGGCTGAAAGTAGTGTGCATTTACATTGCATCTAGCTGGAAAAATCCCCCTTCAAACATCAGCATCACAAAAACTAATCCAATTCAATCTTTTTCCTTTTTGTCATGCAAATTTGTATCATAAATGGTTTGTACATTTTGATGCAGATGACAAATTATATTCATAGAAAAAATATTTAACACACAGTCTATTGTTGATAAAATATGTAACAGTTTTCCAAAGTGGAAAAGAAGAAATAACCCATCAAAGACTAGTATCTGATTCTAAGGAAGATTAATCATTAATATATTCATAACTATGAAAAGATGAAGGTAATTATAGTGAACGGATTAGTTTATTTTTTTTGTTGAGAATCTATAACATCAAAAGTTTGAATACACTAACATCCAAATGTGAAAAAGATATTTCAGATAATTCTAGAATAATTTAATTAATCACAAAGGAAACTGCAAGTAGCTTAAAAACACCAACGTTAGTATTATTTACAAAACACTTATCTTTACATAAAATTTATATAACATTCATATGAATTCTGAAATGCTGGATTTGTTTTTTTCCATTTAATAATGGTTTCTAGAGTTTCATTCAAATTAATAATAAATGGAAATGAAACAAAAAAAAAAAAACAACACTTTTGTTCTGAAAATATTTGAACATATACTTTGCTTTCTAAAATTTATGTAAAAAATATAAATACCCAATGTTGTTGCTAGTTTAACATTTGTTGTTGCTGTAGTATGACAATTAATTGCAATATAACTGTCTTTACAATGACCAGCCTTTATAATACTGATATTGTAAATATCAAAACAATTCAGGGACTAGCTTATTGCTGAAATAGTATTCACAGTACAAAACTATATGGTTGTAAAATAACTAACATTCTAATAGGATTAACTCATTGCTAAGATAATATAAACAACATGATTTATGTTATTATATAACAGTTACAGTATAATAGTCTACTGTTGCAAAATTAGGCATTAAGACAAGTTGCTTACTGCTGTGTTATGACAGTTACTACAGTTATGTTTATGATAAAGAAGAATTTTGATCATCCTAACAAGAATCTAGGTACACTTGAAATCTAAATAAATGGTGGGGAAAGGGGAAAATGTGCAGATTTTCCAAAGTAAAACAATAAACTGTGATGTTACACAGAGATAAGACATGAATATATATATTTTTTCTTCTCACGGTGGTGCACCAGCATGACCGCAGCCACTTGGCTGAAACACATAAATAAATAAATAAATATATATATATATATATATATAATTTATTTATGTAGGTATAAAAAAACTGCTACTCAGAGTTTCATGCTCCTGTTTGTCAGGCAGTTGTGATCCTGAATGGAATAAGAATTAAGTTATACATATAATTTATATTATATTTTATATTGTGATATAATTCACATTGACAGATACACATTTGAATTTGATTGGTCATGTCAACTCATGGTTTTTCAAAAGTACAGAAGCTGTAACAGTAAATGTAAATAATAAAATTAAAATAAGAATAAAAAATAAAAATAAAAGGCATAAATATCGTGTTGTATAAAATTAAAGAAAACTTAGAATCAAAAAGAAATTTCTAGGTTAAAAAGAAATCATACATGTTCAGAGTCAGTTAATTTAATGGTAAATGAGTAATTAATAATAGATATAAATCTGTTTTAAATGGCAAATGTTGTATGTGTTAGATTCATATTATGTATACAAGTGCAAGTATTAACACACTTATGCACAGAGACATATTGTGTATATATGTTTGTGTAGACATCTGTGTATACATTAGTAAATATATGCATATGTTTGCCTGTATAAGTTGGTATGTATGAACTTTTGTATGTGTTTACACATATATGTATGTAAATGTTTGGTTATAGTGTGTGCAAATATATATGATGCATGTATGCATACGTATGTGAAAAATGTGTCTTTGTATTTATGCATATAGATATCTGTGAATATGTTTTTATGTATGTATGTTTATGTGTAAGTATATGTGTGCATGTATATTTGTGTGTATATATATATATATATATATATATATATGTATGTTTATATGTGCATATATATGTACATATAAGTATGTATGCATATCTGTATGTGAATATGTGTTTGTAGATGTATGTATATATATGCATCTGTCTTTTTGTATGTATCTGTGTAATTTTGCTTATGTGTAGATACATGTATACTTATGTATAAGCAAGTGTTTATGTATTTATGTGAATATATGCACATGTATTTCCTGTGTATAAGTATATAGTTTTTATATGTGTATTTTTTATATGTATGTGTGTATATGAGTTGCTTATATAAAAATAAACCTTTACTGTTTTTATCAATATCTATGAGCTTTCCTAAATCCAAGGGTTAATTTTTTTTAATTAAAAAAAAAATAATAATATAATTTTTTTTTTAAGTTTTTTTAAAGATAGACTGATATTTATTATTAATTACTTATTACTATTAATTAATTTATTCTGGACACATATGATTTCTTTTTAACCTAGAAATTTCTTTTTGATTCAAGGTTTTCTTCAATTTCATACATGATATTTATGTCTTTTACTTTTATTATTTACATTTACTGTCCAGCTTCTGTGCTTTTGAAAAACCATTACCAATCAAATTCAAATGTGTATCTGTCAATGTGAATTACATCATAATATAAAATATAAAATAAATTATACTCATAACCTAATTCTTATTCCATTCAGGATCACAACTGCCCGATGAACAGGAAAATGAAACTCTGAGTAGCAGGGTTTTTTTGTGATATTTTTGTGATGTTTTTGTAGTTTTAATAATAATAAAGCATATTATTCTACCTCCGGTATAAGAGTATTATTTTTCCCCACCTCATTTCACATTTATGTGCTTACTCTGGTATATATATATATATATATACATATATACATATATACATA
>NC_068987.1:39586890-39589831 GCF_001194135.2 Octopus bimaculoides
ATATATATATACATATATATATATATATACATATATATATATATATACATATATATATATATATACATATATATATATACATATATATATATATATACATATATATATATATATATACATATATATATACAGACACACACATAAGTATGCTAACATGTATATTTCTGTTTTAAGAGAAAATAGAGGTGAATACTTTCAACCAGCTTCAAAACAAAATTGTTTTCTGTATAATCTACTAACAAATATATTTTTAAGTAAATATGGAGAGGCATGTACAATAGGAATTTTATAGAAGCTCATGAGAAATGACACATGAAAAAATATTTATTATCAAAAATATGAACAAATCTCTAAATACATAAGTTCTTCATTTTATAGCAATAAGATGGCCATATCACTGTCTATAGCTTATAAATTTAACAAAGACCAATAGGCTAAATATTTTAGCAAAACAGATGCTATGGATAATTGGCTCTGTAATGCAGAAATTTAAACCAAGATTTTGTTTTGTGTTTTCATTTTTACAGATAAATAAAAACATACTTATTGCAATAAATATTCTATATTTTGATAATGAAGTTTTGAATATTATGACGTCTTCAACTAAATTTTTGTGGCAATAAAATAAGACTTTATCAATATTCAATAATTTAATTTTGTTTGTTTTAAATTCAGTTTTAATTTGGAAATTTTAAAAATATACAGTATTACTTCTAAAAATTAGCTTCTCTTCTTTATTTGACATAAAAAAAAAATGAAATGAAATGAAAAAGAGAATCAGAAAAAATAGCTGGAAATGATGTTGAGCAAACAGCTTCGAAATACTTAAAAGGAAGTTTCAGTGTACAATACTGATTTCCACAAGGCACTGAAAATATTTATATAATATTTTCCATATATATATATATATATATATATATATATATAAAACGTTGGACTAGTTGATAACAGCCTGACATTCTCGATGTGGTGGCACCAACAGATTTTTAACGGAAGTACGAAGGCTTGGTGAAGATCTGAAATAAAAAATATAATATTTGTAACAATATATGTAATAGTAAAATTAAGAAGAAAAAAAGCATGTATTTTATACTATTTCTGATCATCTGTATATTATTATGTGTTAAATGTCTCCTTTAATCTTTCTGTAGAATGTCAATGAAAAGTGAAGCTAGTAGAGATCGGTCTTCTCAAAATAAAATTTATAGGAGAATATGAATCTAGTATTGAAGCAAGTAAAATAGTTTGAAAGTCATTTCTAACAGCTTACAGCTTTTAGAAGTAGCTTAATTTCATTTCATGGTATCTATATTTAACTAGATGAATATAGTATTAAGTCATCAAGTATAAAATTTGCAGAAAAGAAAAAAAAGTTTGCTAATGCTTTATAAATACAAGGAATAATTTTATTCATTAAAGTATGCACCCATATTGTCTATACACTTTTGCCATTTCGGTGGTAGCTTGTCCAGCCTGGCAATCTAGAGTCAATAAAATTTTGGAAGGCTTATTTTACAACATCGTCAGAATTAAATTTTTTTCCTATCAAAAAGTTATCCAAGAGTGGATCTGTTGACTAATCTAGGCTGTTTTTTTGTAAGTTTATGCATCATTTTGTCCAGTTGGCTGTAGTATACTTCGGCCATGATTGATGAGCCAGGTTTAATGAAATCATAATGGATCACATCTGTGCCAGACCACCAAACATACACCATCAGCATCTTTTGATGAATTTTCCTTTCTGGATGTGTTTTGGTGGTTCATCTTTGTCCAACCATTGTGCTGAACGTTTATGGTTGTCGTATTGGATCCATTTCTCATCACATGATACAATTCGATTCAAAAATGATTCATTTTGTGACGAGAAAGTAGCATAATGCAGGCTTCCAAACATTGCTGTTTCTGATTTTCATTGAGTTCATGTGGAAACGACTTATCCAACTTTTTCCCTTTACCGATTTGAACTAGGTGAGTCAGTATTGTTTGCTTGCTAACACCAAACAACAATAATTCATGAGCACTTTGAGGTGGATCTCACTTGATGGTGGCTTTCAGTTTCTCATCATCTATCTTTGTTTCTGGTCGAACGCATTGTTCATTTGTGAGGTCAAAGTTACCAGAACAAAATTTTGCAAACCAATTTGATACTGTCTGCTGTGTATTAGAATGACATACTCCATTAATATTCCGAGTTGTCTGTGATGCTGTATTTCCAAGAAAGAACTCATATTTCAAAACCATATGAATTTCCGACTTATCCATCTCTAAACAAAAATAGCAAAAACAATTTATAATACTTTATAAAGTGCAAAATGAGTTAGAATAAAGAAATAGATGCGTCAGCTTTCTAACAATAGATAAAGATTGTCCATATATAATAATGGCACAAAATGAGCAGCTGTCAAAGTTTACCATATACCTTACTACAAATTTTATACTTGACGACCTAATAATTGAGAATTAAACATCCTAGTCTAGTAACAAGGTATCTTAAACATTCGATTTCATTAAAATTGAATGAAAAAAATAGATGGTAGTAAAAAGAAAAAAAAAATTTGAATAAATGTCACATTGGAAAATAATGAAAAGAAAGAAACAGACACAAATATATTTTATACATTAGCATATCCTATTAAATATAATTGGATATAATTTTGTTCAGATTAAAGTGTAATCTATAAATAAGGGTTTCCTGGGTAGCTTTGTTAGAACAGTACAAAATTGTCTTTATATTGTCAGTGTGTAGGATGAAAGCCTTATATGTGTAGTTTTTAACACGAGACAACATGAGACCAAATTAATGTATTTTGTCCATTTTGAATCTTAGTTAATTCAAATGAATTCTTTTGATAATCTCAGAGTTTTGGGATTACGAGTTATATTACTTTGTGTACACTTCCAGTTCACAACATTGCTTTATCTCCATTCATTCTAATTGTTG
>NC_068987.1:39589841-39591239 GCF_001194135.2 Octopus bimaculoides
TTAAATATCTTGTAGTTAACATGCCAAAACCATAACTGTGGAACTTGTCAACAGATGATAAAAGAAAATTTGTGTTCATTCTTGTATTTTACAATGCCCATTTTCATTTGGTTTATTCTCTGCACTAAATTTTTCTGTTTTGATTTTAACAGAACACTGATTTCTTTGACTAACGTTGTTTATGGTCTCTCTGACTACCATTCATCATTTTCTCTTTCTTTATCCATTCTTCTGTCACACTCACTCAGTCTTTCTCTCTCCTATTGCCTCTCCTTCTCTGCCTGGTATTTCTTCTGTCCCAGTATTCCATCTTCATTTCCATAATTCTCCAGCCTACATCCTGTTCCTTTTCAAACTCAGTTAATTCTTTATTGTTACCTTCTTCACTTCCCTTCATTGAAAATTTAATGTTCAGAATCAATTATTTCTTTTCACTCAACCTCCCCTATATGCACTGCTTACCTCTGGTTTGTTCTGTTCTGTTTTAACAAAAAGACTTTAACTGTTTGTTTAGTATCCTTATTATTTTGTCTCTTGTCTTGTTTGACTCAGCTGAAAAATTAATTTTTACTTTGTCCTTTTTGCTTGATCAATCAACCTTAATATTTGTAGGATGTAATTTTTTCATATTTTCGCTTATATTCACAAATATCTGTTGCCATGTCCTGTGATACTGTCTCAGTTCACTAAACCATTCCACAGTAAAAATTTTCTTTAAATCTATTGACATACTGAAGCTAACAGCACTGTTGTTAATGTGCAAAAACTGCAGGACGTAAGTCAACAGCTGATGACTGGATATCTTTGTTTTTGTTTGTATTTTCTCTATGCTTAATTCCTCTGTCTTCAAAGTTTATATTTCTGTAAAATCTCTTTACTTTTAATGGCAGCTATTGAACAAGTACTGTTCTAGATTTTTAAGAGATACTCTATTTTTACTTATAATGTACAATAATAAATGTCCAGTTAATTTTAGCAATAATTTTGCATAGGGGTAGTATAAATTTTAATTAAATGTTGTGCATAATTTAAGTTTACAGGGTTATTGAAAAAAGATAATAATAATAATAATGATAATAATAATAATAATAATAATAATAATAATAATAATAATAATAATAATAATAATAAAACTAGAACAGCAACAGACCATGATAAAACGATGGCAAGAAAAGCCCCTACATGGTAAATACTGGGCTAAACTAAATGCAAAAGAAATAGACAGAGAAAAATCCCAGCAATGGTTGAGAAACTCAGGACTCAAAGCAGAGACTGAAGGATTTTTAATTGCTGCACAAGACCAAAGCCTCCCCACCAGAAATTACCAAAAACATATAATGAAAAGAAACATAACAAGTAACTGTAGAATATGTGGAGATAGACAAGAAACAATAAATC
>NC_068987.1:39591435-39596918 GCF_001194135.2 Octopus bimaculoides
AATGGAAAAACTTTCAAAATACAAAGACCTGGAAATAGAGGTAACTCGAATGTGGAATCTAAAAACAGAAACAATTCCTATCATAGTAGGTGCCTTAGGTATAATAAAAAAATATTCAGACAAAAACATAACAAAAACACCAGGACTTACAAATATATATAACATACAGAAAATTGCACTACTAGGCACTGCACACTTCCTATGCAAAACACTTTCAATACAGTAACCATAAGAGCATCACAGCAAACCACAGCACATACCCAAGGCGCACAGAGCTGCGCTCGGAAGTGAAGTGAAAGCACGTTATAAAAATAAAACTACTGAACAATAATAATAATAATAATAATAATAATAATAATAATAATGATAGTGAGCAGTGAGGAGAGTAACTGTTATCCCAGTAGTTGTAGGGGCAATTGGAGCACTAACAACCAAGTTTGAAAAATATGTTGGAGAAATTGGAATTGACATGAAGTCAGAGTAGGCCCAAAAAACTACTTTATTGGGGGAGAGTTAGGATTTTGAAACTGGTGATTGGGTGTTGAGTATCTTCCATGATAGTTAACATCCAAGTACTGAGTCTTATAATTTGTGGACAGAGACACTGTGAGACCTCTGGCAAAAGATTGCTGTCCACTCTCACAGAATCAACCAGAGCTTTGAGAAGTAAAATATAATGATAATAATAATAATAGTAATAATAATAATAAAAATAATAACAACAATAATAATCCTCATTATTATTATTATTATTATTATTATTATTATTAGTGTTGTGGTGAGAGTCATGACACCCCCTGCGAGAAAAGACTTGACTGAACAACTATAAATAATAGCGGTCTGAGTGAGAGAGAGAGAGTAGGCATTAATCACAGGCAGTCATAAGATCTCATTTTGGTAGTTTGTCAGAATATCGTTTGTTGGTTCATGTATAGTTTCGTAGAGAGTTTGTTGGATTGTAAAGAGAGTTTGTAACATTGTTGTTACCCTACTTCGTTAGATGTTTAAGGTTGCTAATGATGGAAGACCTATTAGCTTCTATAATACAGTTGCAAAAACAGCAACAGGAGTTGTAGAAACAACTACTTCAGCAACAAGAGAAACAACAATAGTTAATAGAGCTATGTCTTAAGAAGTCTAGAAACACAATAAGTTTGTTTTTGCCAGACGGCGTATCAAACTCTATAACAGAATTTAGTTACAATTCAGAGGAGGTTATAACATTTGCAGCATACTTTAGAAGGTATGAAGAAACCTTTAGAGAAGATTTCAAGTCATGGATGGACAACATAAAAGACTATTATTACGTAAATTAGTGCTGGCTGAACATGAAAAAATTGTAATTTCATATTACCCAAATGGGCAAGCAGAACAATTCATAGATACTTTCAAGTGAGTGCTAAAAAAAAGCAAGGAACAACTTAGGAAATGATGAAGTGTTAACTAAATTCTTAAGGGTGTACAGAATAACACCCAATCTGAATACCAGTTCAGGCAAGTCGCTTGCAGAGCTAATGTTGGCTCGAAATATTAAATTGGTCTTTGACAGATTGTTGCCAAGGGAAAAAACATAGAGACAAAATACAAAAAATTCAACTAAACATTTTGATGTTGGAGACAAAGTCCATTTCAAAGTATACAAAAATGGTAAAGAGAGTTGGCAAGATGGTGTAGTGACTAGAAAAACTGGAAACATGATGTATTTAATAAAGGGCCAAAGAGGGGAGCATAAACGACACCTAAATCAATTAAAAATCAGACATACAGAAAAAAGGAAGGAAATTCCAATGGAAATGTTTTACATATTTCATGTGCCAGCACCAAAAGAGATTGAGCCTAGAAGGAG
Organism: Octopus bimaculoides; assembly: GCF_001194135.2. NCBI lineage: Eukaryota > Metazoa > Mollusca > Cephalopoda > Octopoda > Octopodidae > Octopus > Octopus bimaculoides. Next base: position 39,593,282 of record NC_068987.1, read on the forward strand.
CAGTAACAGAAAACGTAAACAGACTGAACATTTAGAAATAATTCCTAAGCGGAAAAAGATACTGAACCCCCTAGGAAAGCAAAATTTCAAAAAAGGAGAGATGCTGGGAAGAAAGAAAGAAAAAAAATAATAAAATAAATTTTGTTTCCTTTGGAAGTTGAAATCACAAAGGGGGGAGATATTGTGATGAGAGTCATGATATCCCCTGCAAGAATAGACTTGACTGAATTACTATAAATAGTAGCAGTCTGAGAGAGAGAGAGAGAGAGAGAGAGAGAGAGAGTAGGGGTTAAACGCAGGAAATCATGTCATTTTGGTAGTTTGTTGGAATATCGTTTGTTGGTTCGTGTATAGTTCGTGGAGAATTTGTTGGATTGTAACGTTGTTGTTGCCCTGCTTTGTTAGCTGTTCCATTGTTACTTTTTTACATTATAACTGTGTAGTATCATCATAACAATTGGCGATACAACAATCAGAATATCTGTGATCAATCATAAATGTATGATGAAACACTGATATCTAATGATACATTATAACAAAATCTTTTGACATGTCTACGACTCAGTCACTTCTACTCTACTTCACTGAATCTATTGAAGTCATTTATTTATTCTCTGTTGGAATGTGTTAACAATAGCATCACTGGTTGGTTACTTATCTGCAATGAGTCAATCACTACTTCCTTGTATTTAAAGCAGCAAGAATGGGAAAAAAAGAATGAGAAGATATCACTTGAATTTATACTTGAAGTGTTGATGTAATGAATTGCAAGTTAATCCATTTTAGGTCTTTTTTTTCACACAAATATAGACTGAACATATATATTATACTGAGACAATGACTTACAGTTACATGCCCTCCCTGTTGCTAATGTTTTACAAGTAAGGGGATTTTTCAATTCTATTCATCTTAGAAAGTTGAGCTACTGGATGTTTTGTTGACAGGAAACGTCAGCAGAGATCCCCAGTTATAACCAAATGCTTTTCAATTGAATATAAATATTTACATACACACATACATGTGTGTGTGTGTGTGTGTGTGTGTGTGTGTGTGTGTGTGTGTGTGTGTATGAGATCATTTAGAATGAAATGTCCAATTTTGAACTAAAAGTTTATGTGTGAATGACATTCTTCGCTGCTTTTGTCTTCTAATGAAATTTCTGAGGAATTGGAAGTGGGTAGGGGCATGTTGGAAGCTTCTATGTGTGTTTGTGTAAGTGGTTGCGTTGTTGTTTTCGTTGATGTTGGTTGTTGATTGTTTGTGTGTGGTGTATTTGATATAGGGGAAGGGAAATCAGTTTTTGTATTTTCTTTTGTTTTTTCTGTTTCTTTAGTTCCTGCTGTTGTTGTTGTTGTTGGTGTCTTTCCAGATGCTGTTGTATGTTAATTTGTTGGTGTTGATGGCTTTGGTTAAGTGTGTTTCTTTTGTTGTACTCCCTTTGCTTGTCTTCTGTGTTGATGGTGGTGTGGGTAGTCAGGGTTCTTTTTTCCTTTCACTTTTTCCTTGTGGTTGTTGTTGTTTTTGCTGTTCCTTCGCTGTTGGGCATTTAGTTTTTAGGTGCTCTTCACTGCCACACAAGTAACAGCGAGGCCTCCTACCTTCTACCACCACGTATAGGTTATGGCTGTCTGGCAGCTCAATTTGGTGTAGGATGCAATTGATTGAGTCCTGATCTATTTGCATCAGCAACTGAATGGGTTTTCCCAACCAATTTTGTTGCTCTAAGACATGTTGTAACAACAGCCATTGTGTCTCTACTTCTGGAGGGACATTTTTGATTGAGATTTTGGTCACACGTTGACCAAGGTATGTCAGAATCAAAATTAATTTCTCAGACTGTAGAGTGAGTTTGAGAGTTCTTTGGCTTTTTCTTTGCTGTTGAAGCAAACTTGTATTATTACATATCACCAGTTCACACAATTCTTATATGCCCATACTGAACGCAAACATTTTTCAATCAGTTCCTGTGGTGCTTGCTCTGATCTGCGTGTTTTCACATTAATGACTTTATACATGATTATTCTTTTTTGTGTGGTGTCAATGATATTTTGTGGGATGTTGAGGTGTAGATTTGAACCTTGCTGAGTTACGAGGGACTTTGCTTTATTTGTTCTGTTGTGAAGTGTAGTATAGTCTTTTTTTGTTTTAAAGCTTCTGCAAAATTTGATTTGTTTTTGTTGCTGTTGTCACTGGTAGTGGTGTCAGTAGCAGAGGAGGTAGTTGTAGCAGAAGAAGTTGTTGTAGTAGTAGTGTTGGTGTTGATGGCAGAGTTGCAGTCTTTGGTGGCGGTGATGGTAGATGGCCTTGCAACATTAGTTTTGTTGTTGTTGTTGTTGTTGGTGGTGGTGGTGATAGTGGCATTCAAGCTGTCAGGTTCAGCAACTAATGGTAGTGGGAGGCTAAGAAATTCTTCCTTGGTGGTTTTTAGCTCCTCGCTAGCGTTCTGCATGACTTGCGTGCTGGCCTCATGGTTTGCAGTCGCCATTTTTAAAACAGAAAATGGCTAAAATGAATTGACAAAAGCCTTTGAAATTTTGGAAATTTCACCCACATAGGAGTGAAATCCTATGTAAATATTAATCAAGTTTGGAAGTGTTTGTTGTTGGACAACTTTTAAACACACAAAAATAGCCAACTTACATGGAGCCAGTTTGACTAGCATTAGGTAGGTAGGTAGGTAGGTAGGTAGGTAGATAAGATAGATATATGTAAATTTCGTCTGACCCATGCAAATGTGGAAAAGTGTATATCAAATAAGGATATTTAAATAATACACACACACACATATAGACAGACACATACACACTCACACATACAATTTTCATTTACTTTTTATCTAGCAAATCCACTCACAAGGTACTGGTCAGCTCAAGGCCACAGTAGAAGGCACTTGCCCAAGGTGCCATACGTAAGATATAACTCAGGACCAGAGAGTGACAAAGTAATCTTTCTACCGACACAGCCATGTATGCATCTGTCTGGCCACTAATATTGCTTGACCAATTTTGTAAAATAACTGAAACCAATACACTTACTGCACATGATAAACCTTAAGACAGCTGTCTTTATAAGGAACATCATTTATAATATATAACTAATATTACATAAAAAACAGTCAGACTCCAAGACTGTTTTAGTTTAGACTAAAATTCTTGCTGATCTTTGGATGATCAACCTCAGATGACCTATCAATTACTGGTAAGTGTACAGCAGATTATAGTTAGATGATATCAGCTTCTTGCCAATGTACAATGGATAACACTTAAATTATAATCAGCTTCTTGTAAGTGTATTACAGACTAGCAGTATAACCCAACCTTGTCCGGGTGTGACTTATTACACCATCTATGATAAGTCTTGCTAGGTGAAAATCAACTAAAAAAGAAAGCCTTACAACGAAAAAACCCCTATGATGTAAATATGTTCATAATTCAAAAGACGATGAAATTAATAGGGAAATTCTGAAGGCTGTTTTGCGTAAAATTATTAAGCGTACATAAATTTCATCCGTCTAATTGGCTATACAAATGCTTTTGCAAAACAACTTTTTGCGCTGCCCTGATTATACATAGCAGGGTAATCCTTTTTTGCAGGACGGCAATTTGTGATGAAGCAATTGCTGGCGATCAGTTTTGCC
>NC_068987.1:39598200-39607165 GCF_001194135.2 Octopus bimaculoides
AATATAAAAGTTGCTAGAAACAACAGCCAAATCTCCCAAAGTAAATGGAATTTCAAAAATCTAACTACTGCACTGGAAAGTTCACATTGAGAAAATTCCATTGATGTAAAATTTTTTACGAAAAAGTGGAAAATGTGGATTTCTATACACTTTTAAAAAGGCTTCACACAGACACAGAACTTCAGCTTTATATATTAAGATTATAGACTATACCAGTTTCTTGTCAGTATATTAAAAATTATAGAGAATGTCTGCTTATAGTGAGTGTATTACAGATTATAGTAGTACATCCTTTTATGAATCAATAAAAGGTGATGTACTGAATGATATATGCAAAAATATTTCCTTTTAATTAAAATTTCATTCTTAGCTGAAGAAAAGAACCTAAAAACAAAAACAGTAGTAATTGGTAATGACTCAGTAAGAAAAGGGGAGATAACTTCAACAAATTAAAAATGAAATCTCGAAGTTAATTTACATATTTAGATGAAAAGCAACAGACAGTTTCAGGCATGTTTCAGCCTTAATGGACCTCATCAACCAAGCATAGTTTATTGAATCTGGCTTTGATCACATAACAGAAGTTTTATATACAGAAAATGTCAAAGATTTTTGACCAGTAATAATTTACATAATTGAAATTTTAAAAAAATGATAATAAGCTAAGGGAAATAACTCAATTAGGCTAATGACATAAATTTAGATAAGTTTAAAGGTGATGAATATAAAAAAATATTCAATTAATTGAAAATATCCATTTAGGTAAAGAAAGACAAAAATAATACAATGTTAATTATCAGCAACTCCCAGTTAATTTTATAAGAGACAGTTATTGTTGAATTAATTAGGGATATATTTTAACTGTTTTAGTCTCTGTTACTTTGTCATTAAAATCTGAATAAACTTTTATTGCTGTCAACTAATTTCTATACTCTATAGTTTTCTCTCTTTCCATTTTTTGTGGCTTAACTCAGAAGGGAATATGGGAAGGGCAGCATGCACAACATTTTGCAGGACCTCTGAGACTTGTAGGAAGATGAGGGGAAGATATATTTGGATTGGTGATGTGTCTCAAATGCTTGCAAAAGAGTGGGCTCAGCTAAAGGAGTCTAAGGGTTCAAATGTTGGTGTTATATGGAATAATATATCAAATATATTACTTTTAATGAGCATTTTATCACATTACTGGATTTCATAAATCACTGTACTTGAAAATGTATCTTTTAATAAAATAATATCAGTTTGGAGATGTACTTGCATAGCAAGTGACCTGATCTGAGATCATGTGCTGAAACAAAAACACTTGCAGCATGGAAGGTGTTTATAAGCCATTTAAAAACACACAAAACTGTTAGATACACTTCAACATTTAAGTTTAATTTGCCAAAATATTTTCATCGCTTTGAGACTGCAACCTGTTCACTGACAAAATTCTGTGCTGCACGGAATTTTGTCAGTGAAAAAGTTGTGGTCTCAAAGTGACGAAAATATTTTGGCAAATTAAACTTAAATGTTGAAGTGAATCTAATGGTTTTCGTGTGTTTTTAAATGGCTTATAAACACCTTCCATGCTGCAATTGTGTTTCATATCAGTTTGTGATTTGACAAAAGTGTAGAATGAAATGGAGGGCAATCACTTAATATATTGGGATCCTTTTGATCAGAATCCTAGGTTAATATACTTCCATATGGCTCATCCAAAACCTCTTGTAAATCTTTATCTCCCCATACTGTTGTAATTCACTTATATTGCCCATATTTTCATTTTAAGGACTCTACAATACTTAATCATATTAATGCTAACTTGATTAACCTCATTCACCCAGTATGAAAGCATGTTAATAAGGCTATGGACATTTGATGCTTCTCATAAACTCACAAATACAAAATTAGACAATTTATTGTTGAGACAATAGCCTTCCATCTAATTAGACACAAAATGATATTTCAAGGTAACTGGAAGCTAACAAAGATTGGGTGCGATGCTGAATTCCAACAATAAGCAGATGTTAATGAAATGATAGCCTACTTGTAGCAATTTTATTGTTATTAATTAACAAAAGCCAATTAATGAGTTTGAATGCTGCATCATTCAGCTGATAGCAAACATCTATGATAGATTTATGAGAACATACCTTTGCTTTATGCTTTCAACTGACACTTTACCTGATGAATGTCTTATTAGCACTGAAAGTCAAAGTTCAAGGATGTATAAAATTTCATAACAGATCTTTGTTTCATATCCAACAGAAATTTAAAAACTCAAGAACCAATTCCAGAATTTCAAATTATTCAATAATCAGATATTTACAGAAAGTGAAATTGTTATTTTAAGAAAACAGATGCATTGGGATGCAAAATTTTTTCTTTTATGGAAAACAATTTAGTTGTTTGTTTACTTGAGTTTCTAGTTGATATGAGATAAAACATTAACACATTTTAAAATTATATATGAGAAAAAAAGAGGAGAAATTAATCAGAATTTAGTGTATTTAATGTTTAAAGGAACATAGAATCTCAGATCCTAAGAGAAAAGGAAGTATTAAGTGAGAACCCAAAATTAATAAATAGAAAATATTTACACACAAAAATATGGTTTATATCCATATTTTAGACACTTATCAAATTTCCATATGATAAGTGATTTAGAAACTGAAAATGATAAAATGAATTCATATACTGGCATAAACTGTGAAGTTTTAAAACTTTAGATGACTTGAATACAGCTGTACTCGTTTTGTTGGTAAGCATTGAGGAGAAAGATTTTGCTACAATAATCAAACAAGGCATCAATAATGTCATAAATACAAAGTGCAACTGACATAGTAACTGCAGTAAACTACACTGAATTGTGAATCAATCAATATTACACCCAGTTCGAAAAGAAAGAAAGATCATTAGCATTAAAGTTACTTGACCTATCAGAAACAACATTCAAATTTCCCTGAAACTGCATTCAATCACTCTGTCTTAAAAAAAGATAAAATGAATCATTGAGTAATGTAGCCCTAGGCACACCAATTTTAAAAAAGGTGGAAAGGCCACAAGTTGGGACACTTTTGATCACAGTTCAGCATGAACGGAACTGAACTATAAAAGCATTTAACATTTCTGGTAATGAAGGAGAGAAATCTCTGAACCGTTCAAACTGATTGAAAAATTAACAGAGTAAGTTTGATTTTTGAGAGAGAGAGAGAGAGAGAAAGAGAGAGAGAGAGAGAGAGTAAAGTAAGCAACAGTATGATTGATAGAGCCAATGAAAGAAAAAGAGAGAGGTTAACAGCAAATAATTACTGCCCTCACATTAATAGTTAACACAGTCATGAAGTAGATTCAATAGTTATAGCTCAAGAAAAGTACTTTTTAATACCACATGTGTCTAAGTGATGTCAACAGTTCCTGTATTGAATTTTCCCTCTGTCAATGCTGTAAGGAGTAGTCCTCTATTTATGATGGAATCATTTTGAAAAAATACTGATCCATCAAGAACTATAAAATACTTGATGTTAAATGTTATATTTTGGTGAACAGAACTGTTATACACTGATTTCAGTGTTTGAAGAGTTGAGAGTAGCAGCAAGATTTACTAATGTCTGGGGAAGCCATATTATATTTATTTACAAATAGAGATATTATCAATTGGATGGAAGTGTTTGATGAAATTTTCTTGTGATTGTGGTCTTAAAGATGATTGGTAATTTTGTGGTAGCAGAAAAGCTAGTGATTTTATTTATATATAAATAAAATGAGAACAGCTAGTTGTGCAGTCAATAGCAAATGTTAGGAAGCAAAGATGTATATTCACAGAAAATTTTGCTTTCATAGTTTTAAATGCACAAATTTGAAGTTGAAGTGGAACCTGTCTACTACTGGTTCAAGTGGAAATGTGCATTCTTCAGCCTCATCTCTGTAAAACTATTATTAATGGAACTGTGGATGTGCTTTTTGTTTGAAATATTATCAATTGGTACTGATATTAATATAATAGACATTTTTATAAGCATTTGTTGTTTTTTTATGTTCAAGAAGTAACTTTCCATTATTAATTTGGTAAAGTAATGTGTGAAATATGTACATTAATATAACTCTTTTTGTGTCAAGTCACATAAAGGGAGTGATACCCTGTTATTTTTAACACAATTGATGTTTTTTTTCTTAGATATGTTGTTAGTCAGCACTTCACATATTGTTAAAAACAGACAGCAGGAAGTTTTAAGCCAACCTAGTTGTTGCCTAATTAGGACAATAGTAAAGTAAGATGAAAAAAAAAAGGAAAAACATATGTGAGTTTGTAGTAAAAACAAACAAACAAAAGAACCCATATCTACTCTACCATTTTACAATCTGAAGATGAATGATGATTTAGGTACCAACAGCACATTTTTGGGTGGGTAAAGTCAATTATATCTCCGACCATTTGACTGACAATTATTTTCTTGACCTTGGAAGGATGAAAAGCTGACCTGACCACAGGCAGAACTTGAATTCAGAACATAAAATCATCCAACAATAAACTTCAAGGCATTTTGTCTCATGCTTTTCCAAAATCTATTCTGCTGTTTCATGTTCTACCAAATCTAGCATTCTCTCTCTAATAATCGTCCAGATTAGTAAGTACAGAAAAAGATCCAACAACTGAAAATGCAAACAAGACTTACAGAAAACAAGAGAAATCTACACAAATGTTCACATGTCTCTCCTTCTTTCTCATTCTTATTTACACAATTATGTCCAAAACTAGAACCAGATTTCCAGAGCTGTGGTGATGAGCTGATATTCTCCAACAAATTTCTAAAATCAAATTTCATTCTGTTGCCAAACAGAAAACTGTTACCCATTTCTGACTGAATTGATATGAGTGTGAGCATACTGCTATGACTAAGATGCTTGTTTTGGTACAGCTACAAGATTCTGGGTTTGAATGCACTGCATGGCACTATGGCTAAGTGTGTTTTACCATAGCCTTAAGTTGACCAAGGTTTATGAGTGAAATTTGGAATATACATACACACACATTTAAATACACATATACTGTATGTGTGTGTATCTTTCACTAATGCAGACATGTATATATATATATAATTTTATATATATATTGTCTTTTTAGAAAAACATAAATCCGGAGAAGAGGCACACTTTAAGAAGTAGAGCAGTCTCTATTAATTACTGGTGAAGGCCAGTTTATAGGGTTACTCTGGGTTTCTTGCCATAAATGGTACCTTTATGACGTATCTTCAGACCCTAAGACTTGTTGGCCTATGGCTTCTTTAAAATTTGGAGGGGGAATGATATGGATATAAAGAATGGGGATTATCTCCCTTTGGTGCTGGTCATCGGCTTCAGCTGTGTCGTCCTCCTTCAGTCACACCACCTGTTGGTTATGAGGGTAAAAGGTAGGGGGTTATCCCCTGCTCTCATCAGCAATCAATTTCCAGCTGTGGTGTAATTATCACTAATACTGCTATTATCACTATTATGCAGTTCCCAAAATGCTAACAGAAATCTTCTGAAATACAAGCACGGCCTGAAAATCTCCATTCTGGAGTTCAGTATGGTCCCTGGTATGCATGAGCTTTTCAGGATTTTCATGCATTTGGCTACGCATAGCTTGCAACATTTCGTTCCATTTATGTACAGACCCAGATGATGGAAGATTTTCCATGATATCAAGTTTTCCGCTACCTGGCTGGAGATTTTCATGGTGGCCTCATGGTCTCTGCCAAATAGCTAACCAGTGCAGCGCTTCTACATTTTTACGGAGGCCACAAGCCCCTTAAATATGGAATGATTTGACCTTGGATACTCTAAAAACATCCACATGCTGTCCAATGAACTTTACACCCGAATGTAACTGGAGAAGATTATGGATGTGATTAGGCATATGAGATGGAAAGCTTTCCACTACGACCTAGCCGCAACAGGCCCGGGGGGGGGGGGGGAATAACTATAGCATTAGTTCAAGGAAACACCTACCCAGAATTAAAAACCTCAAACCCTTCGAAGCGGACCTCATAGGAATTATCCCAAAACTGAAATTCCATAAGTCCTCTTCCTCCTTCCAACGTAAGCTCTGTGCCAACATTAGGACATTAAAAAACTCAGATAGGTCCCTAATAAGACAAAGACCATTTATAGATTAGGCACCATAGAATACAATAGGCTACTAGAAAATAACATTACACAATCTTACGGACACGCAATCCCCAACTCATACATATAGAGACGTCAACAGTGAGGCTAAAAAATTAGCTAACAATTTAGAGATAGGAGACAGGGTAGAAATCCTAGTTAAAAGAAATGCTTTCATCACCATAAAAGATCACAAACCAAGTTTTGCCTTAAGTGCCGCCTGAACAACCTGGCCAAATCCGAGATCAGTCTAGCAAGCAAACATATTTTGCAAGATGTCAACAACACCATAAGAAGGGTCACTAACATCTCCTTGTGGCATAGCACCAGCAAAGTGACCGCATGGTTTAACGCCAACAAGGGTAAAGGTAGAGCAAGGTTCACCCAATTTGATATAGCCAATTTTTATCCATCTATATCGAAAGGGTTACTGACCAAAGCGCTTTCTTTCATTAGGGGCATCACTGATATTAGTGACAGGGACATAGAAATTATTATGCATGCCAGGAAAATAATACTGTTTAACAAAGGTTTGGCATGGGTCAAGCAATCTGACCCCATGAGCTCCTTTGATGTAGCAATGGGAGCCTATGACAGTGCGGACATGTGCGACCTCATAGGATTGTATATCATGGACACCCTTAGGAAAAAATTCCCCTCTGTCCTCTTTGGGCTCTACAGGGATGATGCGCTGGCCATCTCTAGGGGAGCAAGCGGCCACACACTAGATAGGCTTAGGAAGGACTTTATCAGCATACTTGGCTCCATGGGATTGAAGATCACCATAGAGACCAACCTCACCACAGCAGACCTTTTAGATGTCGTGCTGAACTTGAGCTCCAGTACCTACAGGCCCTACCGCAAACCAAATGAGAAGCTAACATACATCAACACAGCCTCATGCCACCCACCCATCATGTTCAAGTGCCTGGTAAAGGGTGTTAGTAAGAGGATTTCAAGCCTTTTCACTAACCACTGATGTGGCAGCTCCATACAATAACTAGGCCCAAGCTGCCAGTAGGTCCAAGGACTGCATCTCCTATATGCTGGAACCTGACACCCGCAGAAGGAAACACCACAGAAATACAATTTGGTTTGCACCCCTCCTTAATACTATAATGCCTGTAAACTGACTTTTCCTAAAATTGATAGACAAACACTTTACTACCTCCCATAGGCATGCCCCCATTTTCAACAGGCACAATGTTAGGGTCTTATTTAGCCGTGCCCCTAGCATCAAGAGAATCTTAGTTAGCACTCCTAAGCAATGGGAAGAGGTTGGTTGTTCATGCAGGATCTGCAACAATTGCCCAGTAGAAAGCTACTTCAAAACCAAAGGTGTCATCTATCAAGCCAAAGTGCGGGCAAGCCCTACCAATTCCACCAGCAGAAACCATAGCAGCCATAGACACAAGGACAGAGCCATCAACAGAGCCGCCACCGCTGCCAGCACCACCGCAAACAGCCTTACCAACATTAACGGCACCAACACCAACAGTGCTGATTACACTTCCGATGCCACCACCATCACCATCACTAACATTGACCACAGTGACATTGCCTCCAATACCAGCCTTACAAATAGCAGACAGGACAGTATACCCAGTGACAGCTTTCATAGCAGCAGTAACAGACCAAACTATATCAGCTGCTGCTCCAACAGCACCCCTAGCAGAGACACCAGCATAGACATGAATAACAGTAGCCCTGTCAATTAGAAATGGAACCCCCATCACCGGTGAAGATAACAATAATAGTAATAATAACATTTATGGTAACACCTTCGGCTACAATGGTAACATCAACAGCACCCCCTCCACATCCAGCAATAACATTACCAATGCCACCATCACCCTCACCTTCGCAATCACCAACATCAAGGGGGGGAGGGGCAACAACGTCATCGCCGACGACAGCACCAGCAACAACAATAGCAGCAGCATATTCATCAACCCCAGCAACATCATCATCGACAGCACCAGCAACAATAACAGGGAATATTGTCGACAGTGGCAGCAGTAGCAGCAACAACAGCAGCAACATCAGCGTTGGCAGACTTAATAGCAACATCAGTGGCACTGACAGCAGCAGTGGTAGCAACAACAACAACAATAGTTGGCACAACACCAACTCCATGCATCCAAGGAAATACATTGGATGAGTGGGAACTTCCTTTCAGAAACGTCTTTCCAACCATAGATCCTCCTTTAGGGTCCTGGAAAGGAGATATGTAACATCACTAGCAAACCATATTTGGTAGCTGAAGGAAGATGGAATTGCATACTCAATATCATGGAAAATCATCCACCGTCTGGGTCCGTACATCAATAGAACAAAAAACTGCAAGCTATGCATAACTGAACACATGGAAATCATGAAAGACTCGCACTACCAGGGACCATACTGAACTCCAGAATGGAGATTTTCAGGCCATGCTTGCATTTCAGAAAGATTCCTGTTAGCATTTTGGGAACTGCATAATAGCAATAATTACACTGCAGCTGGAAATTGGTTGCTGATGAGAGCAGGGGATAACCCCCTATCTTTTACCCTCATAGCCAACAGGTCATGTGCCTGAAGAAGAATAACACAGCCGAAGCTGATGACTAGCACCAAAGGGATATATTTATATCATTCCCCCTCCATATTCTAAAAAGGCCATAGGCCAACAGATCTTAGGGTCTGAAGATATGCCATAAAAGTACCCTTTATGGCGAGAAACCCAGAGTAACCCTATAAACTAATCTTCACCAGTAATTAATCTATATATATAAAAATGAGAATGTGTGTCTGTGTGTGTGTGTGTGTGTGTGTGTGTGTGTGTGTGTGTGTGTGT
>NC_068987.1:39609889-39615270 GCF_001194135.2 Octopus bimaculoides
TATATATATATATATATATATATATATATATATATATATATATATATACACACACACACACACATATGATGGCTGCAAATTTGTGTTTGAGTATTGCTATTGCCTGATTGAAAGTCCTACATATGTGAAGGCTACAACCAGCCATTTTTGTGATAGGTTTTACTTTATTTCAAGTGATGCCTGTGTATGACGATTTTTTATAGTGGGGAAAAGACTTGCACAAATCCAATCCCACTCTCTGAACATAGACAACATAAATTCGAAAAGAAGAAATAGTCTATATCACTGTCAATGTTGCAGGTTTTCTCTCAGAGTTTCCCTCTCCTAGACAGATGTGGCAACAACAGAATGGGTCTCCCACTCCCAGTGGACCAACCATGTACCTGGACACCAACCCAGGTATTTCCACCTTCCTGCGCATATATACATGCACACATATTGTTGGATGGCTGTTGACTGCACATGAGCTCTTCTGCCCTTTGACAGGTCTTATTTTCTGTCCTGCAGGGTGTTCAACAATCACCCTCCTCACCAAGCAAACTTGATGGGGTTGCTAGTTTAGTTGCTGATGACTCAACCATGCAACAGGTTGTACTGGGCTACATGTTACCAGTAGCGGCCAAGAGCGACCTCTCTCTCTCTCATATTCACACACACATTTATATACACATACAGTGTATGTGTCTGTATCTTTCACTAACGCATATCTATATAAATATATATATCATTCATCAGTGAGTCATATATACTTTAGACTAGTAATGTATTCACATATAAGCATCAAAAACAAAACCAATAAACCAACAATTATGAATAAATGCCTCCATAATATTTGTTCTATCTGAGTTGCACAGACATTCCCTTGTCACTCTCCCCATCATAAATGAAGGAAAGAAGTAATCAACCCATATGAAACCTGTAATCAATGATGCTATTCATCATAAAATGTGATATAAAAAGTAAAAAACTGTGAAGTTGTATCTAGTTTTTTAATTGGTTCATTAATTATTAATTATTGCTCATATAATTAATCTAATTAGATCACTGCCAGTCAGAAAGGTATGTACCACTAGAAAAATTAATAGCAAAGATTTAAAAGCTCATTGATATTCTAAGTAGTGAATGAGAAAATGTGATACCATAGTTATCAGCATTAAATGGAAGGTAGCTTTGAGAATGATACTAAGGGTTTCTCTCTACATACATGGTATTACAATATAAACCCTAAATAAGTATAAAGTGTCTTATATATATATATCTTGGTAGCTTATCAAAACTGGTTTCATTGTTCTTACACCTCATCCTGACTTGAGTACTTATCTATCCCATGATACTGAGACATGGTAACAAAAAGTAACTTATGAAAATGTGAATAAAAATGTGCCATTGATAAAAGGGTATAAAGGGTGACAGCCAACAATAATTACTAGACTATCACTTCAGGGTTATGAATATGGAATCCTTTTTTATGTAGTGAGCACTGATCAGCTGGAGAGATAGTGAAACCAGTCAGGTTGATTCTCATTGAAAAGGAGTAAAAGAACCCACATGGCAGTAATTTCACAGTGTGACTAAACACATTTGGATATATATTTATATATAAGTCTAGGAAGTGAATTTAGTAAATTTAGAAACATATGGAGTCAAGAAGAATGATACTGCAACACCAGCAGTGAAACATAGGAAGTGAGTGCAGATAATGACTAGAACAGAGAAGGTTATGTTGGATGTGAAGTATTATTTTATAAGAATGGTTCAGTGTGAAAGTTCAGAAAATTACCAGAAATCAAAGGAATTAGTACATGTATACAGGGGAGATAACTATGCTGGTTTTGAAGTGTAAATGTCAAAGAATGATGCACATTTGAAGAAAACATGTTATGGCAAGGTAACCTATGATAGAGTTAAACCAAGGAAGAATTGGAGAATAAGTAGTAAGGACATTCTTCAGGACAAGTCTTTAAAGAATAGTTTGCATGGATTGAAGAATTATGAAAGGAAAGCTGCATTACAGACCTGTCCAATCTCTTTTATCATGGAAAAATGATTTACTAGCAGAAATAACAAACTAATGTTAAAAGGAGACTGTAGACATGAGGATAGTGAACAAATAAGATCAAGGCAAAAGTGTATAAGAATTGTGAACATCAAGACAAAGGTATTGGAGAACAGTGACCATCAAGAAGAAGGTGTATTACAACAGCGAACAAATAGATCAGGGTAAAAGTGTATCCACATCAAGCATGCAGAAAATAGAGCTAAAATTGGTAATTACAAAGAACATTTAAACTATGTATTGTGAGTGTGTGATGTGTGTGTGTGTGCACGCACGCATGTTTATAAGCGTAAACCACAGATGAGCTCACTGGAAATATGACAACATAGTTTCCTAATACAGGGATTAATACATATTTATACAACTACACGCATACATACACACATGCATGCACATACGTGTGCACATGCACACTCACACAATCAGAGAAAGAGAAAGAATAAGAAGGAAGAAAAAGATCATTTAGTTTTTGTTGCTGTTTTTAATTCAGTGTATGGTTTATTTGAAATCTCTGCCACTAGTAATCTTTCTTGTATTTGATGAAGAAATGGTCATAAATAATGATGCATAAGCAAAGGCAAAAAAAGCAACAAAGTTTTTCAACTCAGCAATGGCTATCCTGAGATTGGTAATTCACAGTAAGTTAAAGTATTCTTTTCTTTTTTCTTTATAATTACCATGTATAACTATACACAAAATTGAGAAATTATTACCAAAGTTAGACACCCACACTTTATATATGTTTTCAGTAGAATTAGTTCAAATAGCAACTATGGTGTGAAAGACAAAAATAAAAAAACTGTTAACTTCGCTCAGTTATTTAATATTTTGTGTCAAATATATTTGACACCAGATTTGACATTTGGAACTGTCTCAGTGAACAGGTTGCAGATAATGCAATGACAATTTTGACAACAAATCAATAAATGATTAAGTGACGTTAACAATTTTTATGTTTATGAATGGCTAAAATGTGTGTTTCGCACAGTAAATGATTTTGTTTCAACACACCATCTCAGATCAAATTACTTGTTAGACAAGTACAATCCTGAAATTTCTTTGGTCCCCAAAATTGTAATATTTCAGGTGAAATATAATAATTTCAAAATATTGTTTAAACAAGCTGTTACTGTTTACAATTAACACACACACACACACACACAAAAAAAAACATTTACACAGACAAGTATGTGACAACACAGTAGCAACACATGTTTAGCATAGCAAAATGAAAAGCTTGGAAATTTGTAAAGGTGGCACAGCTAACTTACTGGCTCTATATCCCTAGAAGTTTGGTACATATTTTTGCATGGCCATTTAAGATCACCAACTTTGTCAGCTGTCTTATAAATGTCTCTCGCAGCACTTCGAGTCAGCATCCCTGTTTTGTTGCGCCATTTACTATCAAGGAATTCAAAATTATGTCTTACATTGCCAGAGCTATTTGGAAACAAAGAAGGAATATAACATGATATGCTAAGCAAGTAAAGAAGGTAAGAGACTTTTAAAAATATCAATTGATATCTATAAAATTAAAATTTTTTCCATTGTTTTTGTTTTTGTTTTTATTTATTTATTTCTTTGATGGTTGGAGTTTGGTGAAAATTTCTTGAAAATTCATTTGACCTTTGAAAGGATACAATCAATGAAATGAATAATAATAATGATGATAATAATAATAATAATAATAATAATAATAATAATAATAATAATAATAATAATAATAATTTTTTCCACTATAAGCACAAGGCCTGAAACTGTGGGGTAAAGGGAAAGTTGATTACATCAACCCCAGTGCTCAAATGGTGCTTATTTTACTGACCCCAAAAAGATGAAAGGCAAAGTCGACCTTGGTGGAATTTGAACTCAGAACATAAACCCAGAAGAAATAGCAAGTAAGCATTATGTCTGGTGGGCTAATGATTCTAATAATCAAAATGACACAAACCATCAAATTACTTCTGAAAGAAATGAATTCACATAGCTTTACTAGAAACAAAGTGAAATATTTATCTGTGAACACATCACAAGCAGTAAATGTGATAATATCTCTATCCTCAAGATAAGAGCCTTTTATATTCCTTAAAGAGTTACAGCATTAAAATGAAAGGTCTTGAAAGGTGTTGATTCTCAGCTTATATCTGGCAATATGGAATTTTGTGCAGTCTGCATTATAGTAAATTATCTCCCTTCACAAAATTACTAAGCACTTACTCAGAGAGCTTCATAAAAACTAATTCATTTCTATTTGATCTACATTAAAATATATTGTAATCTCGGTTAAATCATAACAAACTGTTTATAACATTTATTTCAAAACCTGTGTTCTAATCCTGACTATTCTGTTTTGACACATAAAACAATGTACTTCTTAACATTACAAAAATAAATATACCCCCAAAGAAGACTAAAATTAAATATGAATGTGATACAAATATGTGATAAATTAACTATCTAAATATTTGATAATGCACTGAATAATTTAAGCACTGGATAACAGTGAATGGTGTGAAGACAAGCTTCACAGATTCAAAGAATTCTTATAAGTAAATCATGGAAATTAAACAAAGGGCTTTACCAAGTATATGATGAAAACCTGAGACAATTCCTGAGATGAAGGTATTCAAAATTTAGAAGTGTTTAGAATAAAATCCCCATTCAAGGTGTTAAGAGGAAGAAAATAAAGCTAGATGCTATGTTTTTTACTAGGCCAGAGGTCTGAGGCCAACAGGTCTTGGGGCCTGACGATACGCCATGAAGTTAATTAAACCTTTTATAGGTGGGAAACACAGGGCAAACCCATAAACCGGCCTTTCCCAGTAAAATACACACACACATACATACATATACTTCGTTTTTGTATTTGGTTTGCAAGATTCTTTATGTGAATTTGTGTGTTGAAGCATATTCTGTTGTATCTGGGGAGAGTCATTCTGTTTCAATGCCTTACTAATTAACACACTCACTGGTTCGATTTCCACTCATTTATTTATTTATTTTTTCTGAAATTCTTGTTGCTTCTTGCAACCACTTCAATAGTTGTTCACTATGACCATTATCAGAGCTGCATTCCTTTTGTTTGTTTTTTTGTGCACATGTGTGTGCATGTGTATACACATATGTACACACACATAATTGAAGAAATTGGAGTCAGGAATAGAGAGTATGATTGGACATTTGTTTATTCGAAGTATATAATAATACTACCTGTACTATTGGGTTATTCTGAAGGTGGATGAGCTCTATACTGTACGCTAATATATTCATAATGGAATACAACATAATTATATACACACACACACACACACACACGCACATATATATA
>NC_068987.1:39615425-39616241 GCF_001194135.2 Octopus bimaculoides
GTGTGTGTGTGTGTTTGTCCCCCCAACATCGCTTGACAACCGATGCTGGTGTGTTTACATCCCCGTAACTTAGCGGTTTGGCAAAAGAGACCGATAGAATAAGTACTAGACTAACAAAGAATAAGTCCTGGGGTCGATTTGTACGACTAAAGGCGGTGCTCTAGCATGGCCGCAGTCAAATGACTGAAACAAGTAAAAGAATAAAAGAATATATATATATATATATATATATATATATAAAGATAAATTAAATAGAGAGAGACTATTGACAATCCAATAATTTATTCATATTATAATATTACATGATATACTATGAATATAATATAACATAACATTATATAACATAAACAATTATTAAAAGAAACATAAAAGGCCAACAATTTGTTTCAGCTTATATACATTTTCTGATATACATACACAATAATAGTTCCGTTACATATATAAGGATCATGGTTTAAAGATAGATAGAAAGTCATCAATCATTAAACTATGACCCTGAAGTGACTTATATATATGAGTGAACTGTTATTGTGTATGTATATCAGAAAATGTATATAAGTTGAAACAATTTGTTAGCCTTTTATGTTTTTTTTAATAATTGTTTATATTATATAATATGTTATTCATAGTATATCATGTAATAATATAACATAAATAAATTATTGGATTGTCAATAGTATCTCTCTATTTAATTTATCTTTGTAATTGTATGCATTGTACCCACACTAATATGGTATTCAACTGATGAACCAGTGAATTAAATGTTTAACACACTGCTTTGAAGGATCTCTTTTCCTCAGTTTGTTACTATATATA
>NC_068987.1:39616755-39620005 GCF_001194135.2 Octopus bimaculoides
GTGAGAGAAAGTTGTGGTGAAAGAGTACAGCAGGGTTTGCCACCATCCCCTGCCGGAGCCTCGTGGAGCTTTAGGTGTTTTCACTCAATAAACACTCACAAATAATATGTGAGTATATGCATATATACGTACATGTATGTACATACCTACATCTACATGTATATATAGATGCATATTTGGGTACAGGACGTCACAAAAAAAAAACGTGGACAAAATGAAAAACGAGAACATAAGCAAAGCACGAAAAACAAACTTTTTGTCGGACAATAGTAGGAACACACAGGAAAACAGACAGGCCACATAGAGAACATTTCCTTCATCAGTTGCCCCTATTCTAAACTAAGCGTTTCAAAGAGTTTGGGCAGGACGCATTATTAGAATAGCTCTTCCCGCAAAGCAAATTAAAATAAAATTTGTGATGTGGAGGAATTAAGTGGCAAACAGGAAACACGATATTAGCTTGAATAATATCTAATATTTACACATATATATACACATACATATATATATAATTTATTTTCAAGAGATAACATTTTATATATATATATATATATATGGGACACATCAAAGCACTCAGTATATTTGAGGCATAGGAAAATAGGAAAAATAATGAGAGACAAAAGATAGGTTACTAAAATATATTCTGTGGTAAAATTATTATGTGCACAAAATCATGTACTAAAAGTATATAGATATATAAATATATAAATACACTTAAAAAATCATATTAAAAATACATTAAAAATATACATAGATATAAATATGCTAAGAATATATTAAGAACATACAATATATAGTCCTACTTACAATAAAAATGATATAGTCCTACTTACAATAAAAATGATATTAAAATTATATACAGTGTAGAAAATGTTGTAATTCTATATAGAGGTTTATAATTTGTTAAAATCTGATGGTCATTTCTGGGGGCATAGTGGTGCAAAAGATGTAATAGAATTTAAGTTCTATTAATTTAGTATCACCACCTCCTTCTTCAGGGAATTTTCCAACTGGTAAGGCTACATTTGTTATGCACTATTGTGGAATTTGATGTTGACAACCTTCATAAAGAGATATACTTATTATTATAGTGGGTGGGTGTTAGGTGTGAAGGCGCATGGCTCAGTGGTTAGAGCGTCAAGCTCACGATCGAGTGGTTGTGAGTTCGAATCCCAGACTGGGCTGCGTGTTGTGTTCTTGAGCAAGACACTTTATTTCACGTTGATCCAGTTCACTCAGCTGTAGAAATGAGTTGCGACGTCACTGGTGCCAAGCTGTATCGCCTTTCCCTTGGATAACATTGGTGGCATGGAGAGGGGAGGTCAGTATGCATGGACGACGGCTGGTCTTCCATAAACAACCTTGCCTGGGTAACTTTCTAGGTGCAATGCCATGGTCAGTTATGACTGAAGGGGGTCTCAGCAGCAGGGTGTTAGGTATGTAACTTTTTTTTTATACAGTAAGAGGAAGGGAGAATATGCTACTATTGAGATGAAGCTATAAATAATGTTTAGAGGTGGAGGGTTGGAGGAGAAGACATAAACCAAGTTTTTATATTTCAGATTTAATGGAATAATAATTTATTGTGTAGTTATGAAGAGTTAACCAAATGTCTAGGGGTTTAATAATACAATTTCTTCTCCGAACTAGGCTTGGTAGTAGTAGTAGTAAACCATGACATTCTTCCATGAGATGTTTTTCTCAACTGATTGTTTGGGTAAAATTCAGCAGCAGCAATATTTGTTGAAGTTGGCAAATATTCTTGGAACATTTGCCAACTTCAACAAACTCTTTCCATGTGACTGGTGTTTGGCCAAGCCTCACCTTTCTTTCTTGGTTTGACTACCATCTGTGTAACATCTCTTATATTCCTTCCCATGACTTTCATCTTCTATGTTCTTCCTGTAAGGCTTCACTTCCACACATGCCAGCTTAATGTATTTTGTCTTTAGTCGAAAGACACTTGTTGTTAATGTCCTGTTGTTTCTATTTGTAACTGTGTACCTTGCTTTCTTCCAAAGAATCTAGTGCTCTTAGCTTAGATTTTCCTAGAGGCTGACCAGATTAGAGCAGTCTCAACAGTAACCAGCCAAAAAGCAAAGATGATCTGGTACTCGACTGAAGATTGAAAGCTCCGAATGGCCTGTCCTTGTTTTTTCTTGTCATTTTTTGTATCGTCTGACTGCCTCAATGTTTTGTTGTTGCCTGTTACATTCTTGTTTCATTTTTTGTTTTGTTATATATATATATATATATGAAACGCTTAGTTTTAGAATGGTAGCAGCTGATGAAGGAAATGTTCTCTATGTGGCCTGTGTGTTTTCTGTACTCTGCTTATCATTTTGTCCACGTTTTTTTGTAACGTCCTGTACCCAGATATATGCATCTGTATATACAGGCAGATGTAGGTATGGACATACATGTACGTATATATGCATATACTCACATATTATTTGTATTATTACATGATCGAATGCACGCGTCATCTTTGCAAGTAAGTTTTAACTTTATATTTCTGATGCGACTCTATCTATCTTTGTATCTTTCTCCCCCTCTCATTCTTCCTTCTGTTGTTCTTCGCCTCTCTCCTTCACTACTATATCTCTCTCTCTCGTTGCTCACCTATATTCTACTTCCTCCCCTTTTTTTCTCTCTCTACCACTCTTTCTCCTTACCCCTCGCTGGTCACGTGTGTCCGGCTTCTGCCTCCTTTCTTATCTTGGCAACTGCCAAGCCAGCACGAACTTCTCACTCCTTTCCAGTTCATCTCATCACAGCATTCAGTAAACATATATATTTTTTCACTTCTGACCCTGCTAGCCCTTCTTGTTTATTTTCACTGTTTCGTTTTCCTGTCATGTTTTCTGTTCACCACAATATTCCTCCGCACTACAAATTTAATTTGTTTCCGCGGGAAGAGCCATTCTAACAATGCGTCCTGCCCTAACTCTTCGAAACGCTTAGTTTTAGAATGGTGGCAGCTGATGAAGGAAATGTTCTCTATGTGGCCTGTGTGTTTTCTGTACTCTGCTTATCATTTTGTCCACGTATTTTTGTAACATCTTGTACCCAGATATGCATCTGTATATACATGTAGATGTAGGTATGTACATACATGTATGTATATATGCATATACTCACATATTATTTGTATTATATATATATATATATATATATAATGTGTTGTGAATTTATGGAAAGAAATCCCATAAAACTCAACAATTTTGTTAAAAATGGAGAAGAGAAGATG
>NC_068987.1:39622189-39622567 GCF_001194135.2 Octopus bimaculoides
ATATATATATAAAAGCAAAATTGCACAAACGATCACGCAACATAATCACACAACCCCCCACAGGCAACCTATTCAACCTGGCAAAAACATCCATCTTTCACCATCTTTTGAATAGGATTATTTCCTTTCTATCATCTCACCACACATATACCACCAAATCTATTTCTTCTATTCTCAAATTCACAAGAACACCACCTGCGCATACAGACTATGTCACTTCTTTCAATCCCTTTCCACCGTCTATAAATAGGCTTGGCAGCATCCTAAAATATGATACTACTAACTACCTTTCCTACCCATCCCTTCCCTTTATCTCTGTCCTTGGTTCATCACTCATACCCCCACCACCTATATACTACACACACGCATTCCTTCCTA
>NC_068987.1:39622577-39623339 GCF_001194135.2 Octopus bimaculoides
AAGAGAAGATGTTAAAATATATAAGAGAATTTTAATTCATGCAGACGATTATTTCATACAGAGATATAAAAATCATGCAAATTTATGGTTGAATTGAATTAATTAATTTAATTCACATGCACACACATCCATTTCATATACACATACACACATCTTTCACTTTAAAACAAAAGTAAATAAATAAAAGTTTTTTTTACAGAAAATGGCATAGTGGTTAAGAGCGCGGGCTACTAACCCCAAGATTCCAAGTTTGATTCCAGGAAGTGACCTGAATGATGATAATAATAATAATAATAATAATGATAATAATAATAATAAAAGAGGAAAATTAGTTAAAAATAGCAACATCACACTAGATAAAGCCAATGAAACAAGAAAACTAGACGAAAGCCAGCCATACAAATATTTAGGAGTCAACTAGATAGGATACAACACACACAAATGAAAGAAAAAATAAAGAAAGAGTACTATAGACGAGTTAGATCAATACTAAAAACAGAGCTCAATGCTAAAAACAAGATAATAGGTATTAACACTTTAGCTGTCCCAATTATAAGTTACAGCTACAATATCCTTAACTGGACACTAAACGAACTATCTAAAATAGACAGGAAAACAAGAAAAATAATGACAGGATATAGGATGCACCACCCAAAATCTGACATAGAAAGGCTATATATACAATGCACAGAAGGTGGCAGGGGTCTTATACAGCTGGAAAACTATTATAAAATAACCACCATAGGACTGCAAAAATACCTA
>NC_068987.1:39623690-39624584 GCF_001194135.2 Octopus bimaculoides
CAGCAGATGACAACGTTTCCCTAAAAGGAATGGAAAAACTTTCAAAATACAAAGACCTGGAAATAGAGGTAACTTGAATGTGGAATCTAAAAACAGAAACAATTCCTATCATAGTAGGTGCCTTAGGTATAATAAAAAAATATTCCGACAAATACATAACAAAAACACCAGGACTTACAAATATATATAACATACAGAAAATTGCACTACAGGGCACTGCACACATCCTACGCAAAACACTTTCAATACAGTAACCATAAGAGCATCGCAGCAAACCACAGCACATACCCAAGACACACAGAACTGCGCTTGGTAGTGAAGTGAAAGCACGTTATAAAAATAAAACTACTGAACAGTAATAATAATAACATCATAGAAAAATACCTTAGGAATGAGAACCCAGGTTCCAAATTTTCCCAAGACACGTGATGAAGGCAGGAGGGTATATCAGCCGAAACATTGTGTTAACAACAAAGAAGATGAGGACAAATATCCGTCAATTGTAAATAAGGTAAATAATGAAATCACATTCAGTTAAAAATATTTCTAAATGATTAAAATATTATGTACATCAAAAAGTTGATGTTTTTTTCTTAGAAAGCACAAAGACTAAGTGTGTGTGCATGTCACAGATAGTGGATGTGTGTTTGTGTTGACTGACAAGCCATGTCTTTTTGTCAAGAAATAACAAACAAAAATTGTGTTTAATCATTTAAATAGAGGTCCAAATGTCTCAAAAATTTGTCTGCACTGCCGAAGGTAAGTATGAAAATAAATATCTAAAAACAATTAAGATAAAATACACTACTTCTGAAATATTTCAGTTACACACAAACATCCCTAGAGTTTTAGTATTATTGAGATATATATGTTTGTATACATACAGATATATAT
>NC_068987.1:39626018-39627611 GCF_001194135.2 Octopus bimaculoides
ATATATATATATATATATATATATATATATATATATACTCATGTAAAAGTCAAATTTTTTAGACTATTTTTTAAGGTCAAATTTATGGGGTCAATTATTACATGGATACTACTTTTGAGGGCTGAAATTCAAGCTAGAATCCAATGTACCATATCAGCAGAAGCCCAACTTATTTCTAAGTGAGTGAAAACAAAAACACAATGAATTACAGTAATAATCTTTTCTACTCTATGCATTAAAACACACATCCTGGTAAATAACAAAACCCATAAATGTGACTGTGTAGCTCTGATAAGCTGTTACCAGTAAATGTCCATATGGTGTAGCGTTGTTAATCTGGAGCAGGGATTCCCAAAGTGTGTTCTACAAAACCCCAGAGTTCTCTGAAAGTTATCAGGGGTTACACGCTTTTAAAAATAATGTCAAAGGATTCCGTGACAAAAAAAGTTTGCAAACTACTGATCTAGCAATTAACTAAATGTTTTTAGGCTTACCAAAGTCATGCCTCTGTATGAATTCATACAGTGGTGTTTGCTGTTATTTGCCAATAGTGCTATCTGTGAAACACATTTCTCACCATGTAAACAGACAAGTGTATAATGCATGTGTTTATTGTATTTGGATGCAAGGAAAATATAAGGTCACATGGGAACCACTCATCTAGGGATTAATTGAATGTTTTTAGGCTTACTAAATGGCGTTTGCCAGTGTTCGCCAATAGTGCAGTCTGTAAAACACGTTTCTCATCACATAAACAACAAATGTATGACATAGGTTTATTATACTTGAAGATGTATACAGGCTTGCAGCATATCCTGTGCATACATTTTAGTAATGGTGATGTAGCACCCAACAACAGATGTGTAGTGCTCACTATTAATTGGTATTTTACTATAAGCACCAAGCATTTCACCTATAGAGCAGGCTACAGTAAGGTAGCCACACAATTTTGTAACAATGTTATTTCTATGTACAGGATAATATGGTACCTTGACCTACAAATGTTGTTCTGTTGTTCATGAAATACTAGGGACGACTTTTATATGGGGTCTATAGAAAATTTCCAATTTTTTGGCAAAAAATAGGGGGTCAACTTTTATATGAGATAGACTATTACTTGAGTATATATGGTATATACATATATATATATATGTATGTACACACACACATATATATATATAGTAAGAGGAGGGATATAATATCCAAGCAGATTCTGAATTTTTCTATGTAAAGTACCAAGGCATTTTATAAGTCTCTTTTAACTTGCATCTGATGTTACAGTTTTTTCTGGCTACTTAGATTGATAATAAAGAGAATGAAAAATTTGAACATTCAAACTTTATGTTTATTTACAGTTGGTTTCATCATCATCATCATCATCGTTTAACGTCCGCTTTCCATGCTAGCATGGGTTGGACGATTTGACTGAGGACTGGTGAAACTGGATGGCAACACCAGGCTCCAGTCTGATTTGGCAGAGTTTCTACAGCTGGATGCCCTTCCTAACGCCAACCACTCAGAGAGTGTAGTGGGTGCTTTTACGTGTCACCCGCACGAAAACGGCCACGCTCGAAATGGTGTCTTTTATGTGCC
>NC_068987.1:39628650-39633141 GCF_001194135.2 Octopus bimaculoides
GAAGGGGGCTGGTGACCTTGATGTGTGTGTGTGTATGTGTAGGTGTGTGGATGATGGTGTAGGTGCTGGGAAGCGGTCAGTGCTAGTGTGTGCAGGGTGGTGTGATGTGGTGTGGTATGGTATGGTGGTGTGTGGTGTAGTGGTGTTTAGGGTGTGGGGAAGGCAAGAGTTGGGGAAGCAAGGGTGGAGGTCTAAGGGATGGGGTGGGTGTGGGATGGGATGTATAGGGATGGTGGGGTTGGAATGTGTAGGGGTTGGGTAACAAGGGAGGGGGTGACGAGGAAAAGAGAGGGTGGAAGGGAGAATGTTAGTAGGAGTGAAGAGAGGAAGTAGGTGCCAAAGTAAGAATGGAGAGGTGGGAGGAAGTTGGTGTGAGAGGATGAGAGGAGAGAGGAAGAGGGTTAGATGAAGAGGGGAGGAGAGTTGAGCCCATGTGGCACAAAGAAGCGAAGAGAGAAGATTAATCCCTGCTCACGGTGCAAATGGGAGTCCGGATGGCCCTTGTGTAAGGACAATTCAAACAAAGACAGGTTTGTAAAGAGTGACCAGTAGAGCAGAAATGGTGCAAGACCGGGGTGTCGTTGCTGAGTCTGATGCCTCGGAGGTGTTCTGCAAACCGGTCAGCCAAGCGGTGTCCCGTTTGAGAGATGTATAGAGGACAGAGAGAGCAGGAGATGCAGTAGATGACGTTGCTAGAAGAGCAGGTGAAGGAGTCAGTGATATGATAAGGTTGATGATGGGTGCTTCTGAGGAGGGTGGTGTTGGAGAGGTAAGGGCAAGTGCAGCAGCATGGGTGGGAGCAGGGGAACGAGCTGGGTTGGGAGGTTGGGTTAGGGAAGAAGTTGTGGACCAAGAGATCTCATAGGTTGTGGGCTCATTTGAAGGAGGGGAGGGGTCAGTTAGGGAAGATGTGTGAAGTGGAGGGGTCAGACTGGAAGGCTCGGAGAGTGGTGTGTTGAAGAAATAGGGTGATGGGGTGGTTGGTGAGGGGAAATGGGAGATGGGTGATGGTGGGGCAGGTGTGGGAGGAGAGAGCAAATGTACAGTCCATGGAAGGGTGGTGTGGATAGTGGTGAGGGGATATCCACACAGGATGAAGTGGCACGCCATGTGTTGAGACCGAGTCACAAAGTCATGGTTGTCATTGCAGAGCCTGCGTAGATGGAGGAATTGGGAATAGAGGACGGGGAGCTTGGTGTGTTTGTAGTGGATGGAGGAGAAGTTGAGGTATGAGTGTGAGTCTATGTGTTTGTAGTGGATGGAGGTGGTGAGAGTGGAGTGATGAATGCTGACCGAAATGTCGAGAAAGGCAATTATGGTGTCGGAAATAGTGCAGGAGAAGTGGAGGGCAGGATGGAAAGATTTGACCAAAGAGAGGAAGGAATCTAGATGTTCACAGGAGAGTGACCAGTGAAACTTGAGAATATTAAGGCCTCAACATAGCCAACAAACAGGTTCACATAGTTGGGGTCCATTCTCATTCCCAAGGCCACTCCCGAGACCTGCTGGTAAAAATCACCTGCAAACAAGAAGCAGTTAAGTGAGAGGACATGTTCAGCCAGACGAAGGAGTGTGGATGTGTTAGGTTGGGGGTTGGGTCGAAGGTCTAGGAAATGTTGGAGTGCACGCAGCCCCTCGTGGTGAGGGATCACTGTGTATAGACTCTTGATGCCAAGAGTGAAGAGAGGTCTAGAGGTGCCAGGAGAGAAGGAGAAAGAGTTGAACAAACAAAGAGCATGGTTGGTGTCATGGATGTGAGAGGGGAAGGAAGCCACTAGGCGGGGGGGCAAAGACACGGTCAAGATATCTGGAGATGAGTTCAGTGAAGCAGTTGCAGGTGGAGACGATAGAGCGGCCAGGGATATTAGGCTTGTGGATTTTGGGGAGGAAGTAAATTGTGGGAGTGCGAGGGGTGGTGTGGGCAATGAGGTTAGAGGCGGTGGGGGGAAACAGGAGGAGGAAATAAGGTCATGGATAGTGGAGGACACAGTCTGTTGGTAGCTAGGCATGGGGTTGGAGGGCAGTAGAAGGAGGTGTCTTGAAGTTGGCAGAGGGCTTCTGCCTTGTAGAGGTCTACGCGCCACACCACCATGGCTCCACCCTTGTCAGCTGGTTTTATGATGTCCGTGTGGCGTCAGAGACATTGAAAGGCCACATGGAGGTTTTGCAGGAAAGAAGTGACACAAAGGAGATGGAGGAGGTTATCTCTATCAGTACACCAAAGGAAATGTTGGGAATGTGGGAGAATCTTTCAGACTTTATTCAAAAGAAACACCTAGAAAAAGTTGCAACTGGGCATGTGACGGTGCTATTTAATGACACTTGCCTAACTCATTTCAAAAACACTCTGAAAGTGAGGATGAAACAGACCTTATTGGATAGGCTTTTATTGAAAACTCCTGTGCAAGAAAGTGTGGCAAAAAGAGCAAAAAATCAGTGAATAAGATTCAGTTATTCAGTTCAGCCTTTCTCCTCCACCTCTGTCAGCATCCTCAAGTCTCCAAGGTAAATGATGTACATTATACTTAATAAAACCAGTTTACCATAGTACATTCTATTGTATTCTTTTTTATACAATATTTGTTATTTATAACATTTGTTATTTTCTTATTTAAAAACACATAACAAAAAAAATTTGCAGTGTTTTTTGGGGTGGGGCAGAATGGATTAATGGCATTTCAATTCATTTCAATGGGGAAATTTAATTTGACATACGAGTGATTTGAGTTATGGGCTCCATCACAGAACAAATTAAAATCGTAAGTCAAGGTACCACTGTAAATATATATTATTGCGTCTGGGGAGAGTCATTCTGTTTTGATGCCTTATCAATTAACATTCTCACCATTTCCATTCATTTACTTACCTATTTTTTCTAAAATTTTTGTTGCTTCTTGCAACTTCTTCAGTAGACATTGACTCAATAGTCAATGTCTAGTGAAGAGGTTGCAAGATATCTGACATATATTCCCAGAGGGCTAACCTTAGCAAAAGCATGAGTAAAAGCAGCAGCAAGTACAAAGAAAAGAGAGTTGGGGCAAGGATGTCACCCTGCTTGACACCATTCTCTACAGGAGTGGGTCCCACCATGCCACCACCAACATTGACCCAAGCCTTCATCTCATCATGAAATGATTTAATTATAGATACAAAGTGATCCGGACATCCAAGTTTGCCAAGTATTTTCCATAGAAAAGCCCTATTTACAGTATCAAAGGCCTTTGTTAAATCAATGAATACCGGGACAAGATCCATATTCTGCTCATAGCACTTCTCCTGCATCTGTCTTGCTGTGAAAATCATATCCATTGTCCCTCTACCAGATCAGAAGCCACATTGAGATTCAGATAAGACATTATTTCAGAGACACCAATTCAGATGGGTAAGAAGAATATTTGCCAGAACCTTGCCAGCAGCTGATAATAGAGCAATACCTCTGTAGTTACCACACATTGTTCTGGCTCCTTTTCCTTTATATAGAGGAAGAATAATTGCATCCTTCCAGTCCTTAGGGATTGCACCATCCCTCCGGACTGCATTAATAAGTTTATGAAGGGACTGTGTGATGTAATTACCACCAAATCGCAAAACCTCAGCACAAATTCCATCCTTTCCAGGTGCCCTACCAAGATTCAATTTACTTATTGATGTCATTACTTCATCTATTGAGGGCGAAGAGTCTAAGGAGCCAATGATAGGTCTTTGTTGCATAGAATCAATCACTGTTTCATCCACAACTGACTCATGGTTTAGGAGTTCAGAGAAGTGTTCGATCCAGTGACCTGTGATTTCTGTTGATTTAGTAATCAGGGTGGAAGACTCCTTGGAAAGCAAAGGAGCTGATGTGGAGCTCTTAGGCCCATAAGCTCGCTTCATAAGATGGTAAAGCTTCTTTGCATCAGCAGCAGCCTGAATATCACGAGCAACATCCTCCCACCAAGTGTTCTGCATCTTCCTGAGAGATTGCTATGGTAGTGATTTTACACTGTTATAATGGGCAAGTGCTAGACTTTGTTGCACAGTAGACAGTTCTCAGTGTAGCAATACACTGTGAGCATGGCGCTTTACCAACAATAGTCGCTGAACTTCAGCATTATTCTCGTCAAACCAGTCTCTGTGGCTGGCAGTAACGTATCCCAGGGTTTCAGCTGCACATTGTAGAACCTGGTCTCGAAAATCCTCCCATGCTGCAGTAGTTTCAATGCTGGACAAGCGAGTCTGAAGTTCTTTCCTAACCACAACATCATATACCTTGTGGACATTTAGACGGCGAGGAATGCTGACTGGTCCTCTTCTCTCTTTCACTCTAATTATCATTCGGGACTTTGCTCGCACCAGACTGTGGTCTGTCCAGCATTCCGATCCATGGAAGGACTTGACAATACAAATGTCATAAATGTCGCGCTTGCGGATGATGACATAATCCAGCAAGTGCCAAACTTTGGACCTTGGATGCATCTATGTTGTTGTGTGATCACCTTTGTGCATAAA
>NC_068987.1:39637710-39647125 GCF_001194135.2 Octopus bimaculoides
TATATATGTACATATATATATGTACATATATACACCTTGTCTGAAGATATTATGCAAATTGGTTTTTTAAAAATTAAATGAATGTGCATGTACACAGGAAATTTTAGGATGTTGGTACAAATGCTCTTTCTTAATTGTGGCTAAAATTTGACATACATCTGATCTATTTTTCATGAGTAATTGAGAATTTACTGAAATTGGCTGTCTGAAGTTATGCAAATGTTGGAATTTATATTTTTAGAATGTTAATAATACGTTTTTGTTAGTTTGCAGGTCATAATATAATCATGGGTAAAAAGAAAGATATTACAGCATTTGAGAAACAGAAAATAACTTAGCTTTTAAGTGATGGCATGACCTCTTTAAACATCTTGAAGCAGCTTGGCTGAGATCATCGAACAATCAAGAAAACAATTGAAGATATAACAAAGAACAGAAAACCAAGGTCTTGAAAGGGGTTCAAGAACTTGTCCACGAGAGATAAATGTCAGCTGAAACGCATTGTCACTAAAAACCTTATCACTACTCAGTAGTGATAAGGTATTTAATATTGCTGAGATTCTTGGAGTAAAGAGAGACAAAAGGTGCAGAGTCCTTCACAACATTGGTTCTGTGAAAAAAATCTCCTCGCCAGCTTCCTATATCTCCAATTAATATTGATAAATGTCTAAAGTGGGTAAGAAAGTACTTAAAAACAGGTTTCAGAAACATCATATTCACTGACAAATTGCACATCACATTAGATGGTCCAGATGGATGGGCTAAAGGATGGCTTCTGCCAGGCTAAGATGCTCTTATGATGAGAAGATGGCAACAAGGAGGTGGTGATGCAATGATATGGGCTTGTATTGTTAATAGAACCATCATTGGACCATTTAAAGGTGACAAAGGTGTAAAACTCAACAGTACTAAATATTGTGAATTCTTGGATCAAACTTTCTTTGAATGGTACAAAAGTCAGCTTCACAGTTTCAAGATAAAGTGTATGTTTATGCATGACAATGCTCCATCACATGCTTCTCGCCTAACTCGTGAGTTTCTTGAGCGCAAACGATTTGCTGAAGACAAAATAATGGAGTGGCCACCGTCAAGCCCTGACTTGAACCCAATAGAAAACCTCTGGTCAATCGTCAAACAGAAACTCTATGAAGGAGGCAAACAGTACAACAGTAAGGTAAAACTGTAGGATGCTATACAAAGTATTACAGCTGCAGTTTCACCAGATCAAAGTGGAAAATTAACAAATTCGATGGACAACAGATTAGTAATGTTGATTGAAAAGAAAGGTCGTTATATCAACATGTAAAGTGTTTCAACTACATATTAAAACATTGTTCTTTGAATTAGTAAAAAGTTCATAATGAGTTCATATATTTTAATTGTCCTGATATGCAGAGCAAATAACAATTCCAACATTTGCATAACTTAAGACAGTCAATTTCAGTAAATTCTCAATTACCCATGCAAAACAGATCAGAACTATGTCAAATTTTAGCCACAATTAAGTAAGTACCA
Source organism: Octopus bimaculoides (assembly GCF_001194135.2). Taxonomy (NCBI): domain Eukaryota; kingdom Metazoa; phylum Mollusca; class Cephalopoda; order Octopoda; family Octopodidae; genus Octopus; species Octopus bimaculoides. The sequence goes on from NC_068987.1 coordinate 39,639,226, forward strand.
ACATCCTAAAATTTCAGCTTCCTATGTACATGTACATTCATTTTATTAAAAAAAACCCGATTTGCATATCTTCAGACAAGGTGTATATTTGCACACACAAACGTATATATATATATATATATATATATATATATATATATATATATACATACATTCATATATATATATATATATAACAGAGTTTGTATGTATGTATATGTTCCTTATGTATATGTTCCTTATGTATTCCAAAACCGAGTTGCCAAGCTGGGGTATCAAAAGATTCAGTACTATTTTGGCTACCAACTAAACATTATTTTCGTTCACATATTTGCATTACAACAATTTAACATTATAATCGTTTCCATAAGTTAACTATCGTAAACATTTTATATAACAATGATGACGTCACATTCCCTCTATGAGTGTGTACCTTAAATGACATCGATCATCACGACACACACCTTCACTCATTATCTCTCTTTCTCTGTCTCTCTCTTTCACACATCCGTTTCATATACATGTACATACATCTTTCATTTCTCATCTCCTTCAGTTTCTGTTCTCTCTCTACTTTTCGCTTTCTCTTTTCTGTCAATTTCTGCTCTCTTCAAAGCATAAAGAAACAAATTTTTATGGAATGAGTGAGAGAAACACAGAATGAGAAAAAGACAAAGAGATGAGAGAAAGAAACAGAGACAGAAAACAAGTTTCTATAGGACAAGTTGAAAGACAGGGATAGCGGGTGAGAGAGGGACACTAATGTTTCATACCCTATGTATGTTCTGTCGCTGAAAGTGAAAGAAAGCCGGCAGAAAGTTGATACTGTATGTATGTTCTATAGGTGAAGGTGAAAACAAGCTGGCACAAAGAGAGGGGGAAAATGGGAGAGAAGGAGACACTGAGAACCCCAGAAATGAGGTTGGGTTGCACAATTTTCAGGTCATTTTCACTTTCATCCCATGTTTCATGCATGAGTAGAATTGGACATTATCTCTCTCTTTCAATTTCTCATTATAATCACGGAGACCTTATGTTGTCAACATGTTACAACTTCACTAATTTCATTTCCTTCTTTTGGAATTAAGAAAGGTATGCAAACATAACTTCCTTTCGCGCGCGTGCACACACACACACACACACACACACACACACACACACACACACACACACACACACACACACACACGCACACGCAGAGTTAAAGTTCAGTATGAATTATGTTATTTCTTGCTGTGCACTAAATTCAAGTTCAAATCCTATGGAAATTACCTTTTCCTATTCTGTCATTCCTGTTTGTGATGAGCGTATTTCAAAACCTGATATTCCATTTAAACTTACAAGGAAGTTATCTCAGATATCCTGTCCTTTACCTGTTGTTTCTAGCATGTCCAAGATGACATCTGCATACCCACCCACACATAATTCTTTCCTCAATTTACTCACATTCCTATGTCTTCCATACAGGAGATTTGCATTTCGCCCGAAAGTGGGTAGCTGATGGTGGCCGAGGTGGGAGAAGGGGCATTCAGTATTTCTTTCAGAAAAATTAAACTTTCAAAACCAAATTATATTTTCCAGATTTGTAATCTCTGTATTTTTTCATGTAGATAAAAAACAAAATTCGAAAAACAGTTAAAAATTAGGAAATTTTGGTGGGGAGGGGGAGAAATTATAATTTTGAAAACGTAGACCCAGGAAGACCTGGGATGAGGTGGTGAAGCACAACCTTCGAACATTAGGCCTCACCGAGACCTTTGGAAATATGCTGTGCGTAAGAAGACCCTGCAAGCCAAGTGAAACCATAATCCGAGGCTTCTGCCAGGGGTGTAGCCAGATGCGTACCTTTCCTTCATTGGACACTAAACTCCGCTTGCAAAGACCTGTTGAGGCAAGTGAAATCGAAATTGAACAAAATTCGACAACTGGCACCCATGCCAACGTCTCCTTCATTGGACACTGAACTCAGCTTGCGAAGACTTATTGGGGCAAGTGACAGTGAAATCGTGATGGCACCTGTACCAGTGGAGCGCTAAGAGCACCGTCCAAGCGTGATCGTTGCCAGAGCAGCTGTTTGGCTTCCGTGCCAATGGCACGTAAGTACCACCATTTGAGTGTGATCGTTACCAGCATCGCCTTACTGGTACTTATGTTGGTGGCACGTGAAAAGACATTTGAGCGAGGTTGTTGCCAGTGCTGCTTGACTGGCTCCTGTGCAGGTGGCACATAAAATACACCATTTTGAGCATGGCCGTTGCCAGTACCACCTGACTGGCCTTCGTGCCGGTGGCATGTAAAAGCACCCACTACACTCTTAGAGTGGTTAGTGTTAGGAAAGGCATCCAGCTGTAGAAACTCTGCCAAATCAGATTGGAGCCTGGTGTAGCCACCTGGTCCACCAGTCCTTAGTCAAATCGTCCAACCCATGCTAGCATGGAAAGTGGACGTTAAACGATGATGATGATGATTTCTGGGCAAAATCATATTAACCCCTTTTTATTTGATGAAACAGTACATAGTTTGTGATCCTTCTTAAGAACATAAATCACTTTCATGCAAATTGTACCCTTGGCCCTTCACTTCTGGACAAACAATAACTTCCACTATGCCAGTAATCAACTCCACTATATATCAGCCAACAAAATGCATTGCACTTATCAACACAGAACATAGCTAAATCATTGAGAGTTTATCCCTTCTCATAATAACGGTATACAAATTGACATATGAATTTTTCCACATCTCTTCATTTGTTACTAAAAAATTAAATTATATAATGCACAACTTCAAATTGGTATGTCTTCCATCTTATATGTTCCTTAATTGTTTGCTCTCTTCAGCCATGCCACCAAAATGAAGACATCTAATTTATCTCTACAAACAAGGGCTGCAAAGAAAACTGTCTCTATTCGTGCTCAAGAAAACTCACTTCAGCATGAATGGCACCTACTCTCTAATAGACAAAGAGATGCAGCAATGTAAGCGTCAGAGTCTTACACTGAACGATTGTAATGACTTTTGAAAACCAGGTATAGAATAACAGCAACATAGGCATCCAAGTCTGAGGTAGACCACCAAGTGTGTCTTCTTCATAATCAGTACACTCCAGAAGCAATGTGAGCAGCTGTGTCTCAGAAAGCACATTCGACACGTTTACTATAAAACAGACGTACAACTGCGGCAACTCTATCTGCTGAGTCTCAGGAACACCGTTTGGCAAGCTTTAGACTGAACTGATGTAGAACTGCAACAAGCTGAGCAGCTGAGTCTCACCAGCAGCATGCCCACTGCCTCTTACAAGCATCCAATAGGGTTAGGGTTAGAGTTACAAGCATCTATTAGGATAAATTGTAGTTTAGTGTTACTATAATGAGTTTGAGTGTCTAACATATAATGCCTGCTGCCCCATACATATACCAATGGAAGGTGCATTTTGCAAAGAGAAATTGGCTCTCAGATATGATCCTAATTTAGATTACAGTGAAGATCCTGCTGTAAGAGTAGGAGGGCTATTGCATCAGAGCAGGTTCTGTGGAGCAAAGAAGTTTACGTGTGAAAGTCCTGGAATGTGTTGCTCTGGAGACAAGGTTCAGATTCCTGTTTTACAACCTCCTCCACAGCCATTATTCAACTTGCTAGATGGGTGTACTGCAGAATCAAAGCACTTCCTCTCCAACAGTTAATGCTAAAATTCCACTTTCCAGATGACATTTTTTGGCGTAACTAAACAAATAGCAAAGGAAGGATTTCAGATGACATTCAGGGCAAAAGCTTATCTGACTATGGCATCCCGACACCTTCAGCTGAACATCACGGCCTTTCAAAAGAAGTCATTCAAGAAAAAGCATACAACCTGGATGCCCTGAAAAGGCAACTTGATGAAAGTGAACCATTATTGCAAGCTGAGAAAAGGTCTGTTTACAATGAAATAGTAGTATCTACCTTGCAAGAAGAAGGATGCCTTTCCTTCACTGATGCACCAAGAGGAGCAAGGGAAACATTTCTACTTAATCTACTTCTGGCAAAAATAAAGCAGGTGGGAAACATAGCGATTGCAGTCGCATCATTAGGGATAGTGGCAACTTTGTTAACAGGTGGACGAACAGCTCACTCAACATTTAAACAGGCTTTCAATTTGACTACAACAAATGCCCAAAGGTGCAATATTTCAAAACAATCACTGACAGTGAAAGTTCTGCTCCAAACTACACTTATTTTCTGGGATGAATGCATGATGGCACAGTGTGGTGCACTAGAAACCCTAGATGGATTACTAAGGGATATTAGAAACAATACTGCCATTATGGGGGGCTTAACTGTTGTCCTTGGGATTTCCGTCAAATATTACCAGTCATACCATGGAGTATGCAGGCTGACAAGATCTATGCATGTCTGAAGTCTTCACCTCTGTGGAGGTTTGTTTGTCAGCTTTCATTAAGCAAGAATATGTGAGCTCATTACTTCAACAACCCCTTAGCTGAGGAATTCTTTCATCAACTTCTACAAATTAGAAATGGTGCCTTACCGTTGAATAACACTCTGCAGCAGCATGTACTGCAATGTGGGCACATGGTGTCTACATTGGCTGAGCTAAAAGAAAAGGTATTTCTCATTTTGCAAAGCAGAGAGAGAGAGAGAGAGAGCTATTTTAGCACCTCGGAATGAAAGTGTTGATAAAGTAAACCATGAACTCTTCCATATTCTACCTGGAGATGTTTCAACGTTTGTTTCCATTGATACTACCATCAATGAACATACCACTGTTGAGTATCCAGCTGAATTTCTCAACTCTCTGCAACTCACAGGACTTCCACTGCATAAGTTGTTTCTAAAGAAAGGTGCACCTATCTTGCTCTTGGGGAATTTGAACCCACCACAATTATACAACGGTACAAGATTGATTGTAACTATAATGACAAGTCATGTCTTAGAAGCAACCATTATTGCCAGCTGCCATCGAGGAGAGCTCGCATACATTCCATGTATGTGCCTTATTCCCTCAAATGTGCCATTTCAATTCAAGTGCCTCCAGTTCCCAGTGCTATTGTGCTTTGCTACGACAATCAACAAAAAGCCCAGGGTCAAACTTTAAAAATCGTGGGTCTCAATTTACAAATACCCTACTTTTCTCATGGACAACTGATATGTTGCATGCTCTCGAGTTAGCAGTGCAGATGACTTGTATATTTATTCTACCAACACAGGACTTATGTGAAATATAGTTTACCCAGAAGCTTCACTTAACACATGTTGAAGTGTGCAGTCTGCCCAAACATTACAGAGATGATGATTTTCAAAATGAAGCAGCTTTCTTTCCCTGTACCTTACTTTCTGCAATACGGATACCTCTACGTCCTCACACGTCATCTAATTCTTTACATCCATAAGTCTAGGTCATTTTGGGGGCAATGTTAGGATTCAGCCTGAACATAAGTTGGTAAGAATAGAAGTCATTTGACGACAATTTTTGTTTGTAATTGGCTCTCCTGTTGCAGGTTCAATCTGTGGAATATTGAAATACACCCATCTTGTCCATTCCACAAAATAAGAGGATGCTGGAGAGTATCATAAGAGAGATCATCATCATCATCATCGTCGTTTAACGTCCGCTTTCCATGCTAGCATGGGTTGGACGATTTGACTGAGGACTGGTGGACCAGGAGGCGACACCAGGCTCCAATCTGATTTGGCAGAGTTTCTACAGCTGGATGCCCTTCCTAACGCCAACCACTCCGAGAGTGTAGTGGGTGCTTTTACGTGCCACCGGCATGAGGGATGAGTCTCTGAAACACATTTAAGGTTATTATCTTGAGCATGAATGAGAATATCACGATTTTCATAGGGATCATAAGGATGGCTACTTCATTAGATGTGGACTCATTAAAATGATGTACATGTTCACCATGAGGTCGTTTGTCAGTGTGGATAAAAATTTGACAATCACCTTGAGGTCGTTGTTCAATAGCTGTTTTAAAGGTCTGAACCAGGGCATTGTTTTTATGCTACATATTTTGCAATTGATGAACAATATTTATATCCAAATTTCTGAAGTTTTGACACCTCCTTTAGGTTTATTGTTCTACATCACTCATAAAGTAAATTTGGAGGAATTTTGGTTGTTCATTTGTGGGTAACAGGGAACCAATGAGGTGATGGATTTGTCCTTGAACTTTGAATGTTGGCATAAATCCGTGTTCAACTATCTCCTTAGATGCATCAAACGATGTCATTTGAAATGCAAAGTTGTATTGTCTGATATTGTTCAGAAAATCCCTTGACTGGATAGAGTGCTTTCCAGAAGATCCATATGAGGTTGAGTAGGAACTGGTTGTGCTGGCAATGTTACCTTACCAGCTGAGCAGCACATGCCCTTTGTTTCATTTGGAAATTTTAAAGTTTTGCATAAACGACAATTTGAGTTTAGCAGACCATATTTGGACAGGGTTACCATTTTACAAGGATGGGATCGATCATATCTGAAAGCAGCTGCAGGAGTTGTGAAGAACAAATTTGGATGTGGTCTGTTTCTGGGAGTTATTCTATTGGACCTATGTCTAACCTGGCAGGCTAAATGTTGTTGTAATGATTCAGCATTAAGTGCTGCAGGATGCCTTTGTTGATCATGAGAAAGTCTCACCTCCCTTCTCTCTTGAGACTCCATTTGATGTGCTGCAGCATGCCTTTACTAATCTTGAGAAAGTTTCATCTCCTTTCTGTCTTGAGACTTCATCTGATGTACCGCAGCATGCTTTTGCTGATCATGGGAAAGTCCCATCCCCCTTCTCTCTTGAGACTCCATTTGATGTGCTGCAGCATGCTTTTGCTGATCTTGAGAAAGTCTCAGCTCCCTTCTGTCTTGAAACTCTCACCTCCAGTTTTCTACAATCCTCCTTGCTTTATACGTGTTTCTGGAGAGATTATGTCTTTTCTTTGGTGGCATATTTGTTTCAATACTATAAACAAAGATTACGAACATAGGAAAAATTATACATTAATTTCTACTTTTTGTAAGCAGTTGGATGTATGTAGTATGTCTATATTTTTGTATGAAGTGAAAATTAATGAAATATAAGCAAATTAACAAAACAGAAGCACATGTATTAACTGCTAATTTAATGGTAAATAAGTATCTGTATATACCTTGCACCTGTCACAATAATTATTATAGATGAATTTCTTAATATATACATTAAGCGCATGAATTAAATGTTAATGTAAGGGTAAATATATAAGTGTAAATACCTTGCAACTGCTGCGATAATTATTAACTGGTAATTGGGCGGTAAATGTGTATTTTTATATATCTTAAGACAGATACACACAGACATACATCGCTTTTCACCTCATTGTTTTTGTCAGTCATCACATATGTATGTGTATGTGAAGATGCATGTCTGTTGCAAACACGCATATAGCTTTCCCCTTCAATTTTTTTTGTCAGTCGTAACATATGGACACACACACATATACTAAGAGACACACACACATATACTAAGAGACACACACACATACATTCACATATTTCAGTCATCACATGTATAGGTAGATATGTGTGTATGTTTAATTCTTTGAGGCCTAATGTACGTAGTGACGCACAAACAAACACACACTCGTAGACACATACACACTCATATACAAAATGTGACTTCATTGTTGTTGTGGTATAAAATGTTGTTTACTATAGTTGACTACAGAAGGATTATTTTAGGAAAAATTTTATATTGTTTTAATCCAAATGAAAAAAAAAATTACATTGTAGGTGCAGGAGTGGCTGTGTGGTAAGTAGCTTGCTTACCAACCGCATGGTTCCGGGTTCAGTTCCACTGTGTGGCACCTTGGGCAAATGTCTTTTATTATAGTCTCAGGCCGACCAAAGTCTTGTGAGTGGATTTGGTAGACGGAAACTGAAAGAAGCCCGCCG
>NC_068987.1:39647447-39651532 GCF_001194135.2 Octopus bimaculoides
TATATATATATATATATATATGTATATATATTCTTTTATTAGTTTCAGTCATTTGACTGTGGCCATGCTGAAGCACTGCCTTTAGTAAAGCAAATCGGCCCCGGGACTTATTCTCTCTAAGCCTAGTACTTATTCTATCGGTGTCTTTTGCCGAACCACTACATTACAGGGATGAAGTGGTTAACTGTGTCATTGTTGTAGGAGACAGGTGAAAAAAAAGTAGAACAATTTTGCACACACACACACTTGTCTATGTATGTACATATATGTATACTCACACGCATGTGGAAAAACACAAATGTATATGTGTATATACAAGAGTTAAGGAATGGTTACATATGTTTCATAGTGAGTGGAACCTTGGAAATGGTAAATATCCAAGCAAGGTGTACACTGCAGGTTACTCTTCAGGCCACAGGTATCTTGACTAAATGAAAGTTTACATTGTTGCAAAGAGGTACATGTTAACACTTGGAAGATTCAATCAAAATGTGTGGAGAGCACAGAAGGGGCTGAGAATATAAATGTAAAGAGAAATTAAGAAAAGCAAAAGGAAAAAAGAAAAAAAACATAAGGGAGTGAGAAGAATGAGGAATTTAAGCCAGGTAATTTTACCAATGGTATTCAATAGGGCTATTTTGACCAAATCACAGAAATAGCAAGGGGAGTGGTATTTGAAAAACAGATAATGTGGAGGGAAGAGGGTGGGGAAATATTTTTGGTCAAGGAGGAGGAAAAAGAAAGCAAGAAAGAATGGAGAAGAATCGTAGTGGCTACTACTAGCTTTCAGTTAAGGAATGCATATTGTGTGCAGTGAATGTGGTTACAGTATGAAGTAGTCAAGGTGTATGTTGTATGTACTCATAAGTTTACAAAGGGGGTTAGGAGGGGGAGGTAGGTGAAATAAGAGAAAATGTTTTTTATAAATGGTAAGGAATGATACAGAGAGAAGTATGTAAATGACAATAAGTAATTAAAGGAAGATATATTGTTGGTTTAATATATAGTGGTAGTGAGGGTAAATAATAGGGAAAATTTATGAAGGTGAGGGGAAAAAGAAGTATGTGGGGTTGTTATTTTTATTTTGAGAATAGATTTAATGATTGATGTTTGCAAGGAAAAACTATACTGCTGTGATCTTTAAGGCAATCCGTGAATTGCAAAATAGCTAAGACCTCAGCTATGCAGAGATCACTTTGATAAGGAAGGAAGGAAGATATATGACTACCATAGTGATTCTTGAAATCTCCTTCACAAAGTCCGATATAGCTCTTCTTATCAGTTGTGTTATCATCTAGTGTTGCAGTAACTTCTGCCGCATATATAACAGATTTAATCATACATCGCCAGTTGAGTGGACAGGTTCCTGGGTCTTGACAGTTACAACTGGTAGTAGGTTCTTGGTGTTGGTCTTCTGTAATGATGCTCTTTATATTAGGGCAGCAGCTATATGTTAATTTCACAGATTGCCTGTTTAAAATTTTCCTGTTCCTGTGATTTTCCGGAAAATGATTGTCTGAGAGATAGGAATCTTTTACTTACGTTAATTTTTATCTTAAGGGAAAAGGGAGGGGTGAACCAAATAATTTTCCTAGGTCTATTATTATTATTCTGATTAAAATTTGAGGAGGTATATATTAATTTATCTTTAAAATCACTCTTGGTTTGGGTATTGTTATTGTAGGGGGCTGCTTTCTCAAAAAATTCTTTAAAGGAAGAGAGGTTAAAAATCTATGTTACTAACATTAGTTATCAGGTTTTTAAATATTACAGGAGGTGACAAGACAAGTTTCTTGTTAGGCTTATGGTAAAGTTTATAAGAGGAGTTCAGGTCTAGGGAAACATCTAAAAACATCAACTTTAGACAGTGATTTTAAGGCCTAATTGATTGAAGGTAAGTTGTTTCCTAAATTTATCAAGAGTGTGACAATCACAGTTATGGGAAATACCCAAACCGTCATCTGGTATAGACGAATGTCATGAGATGAGTACTTAGATCTCAATGTGTTTAATACAAAGAGACCCACAAGATTGCAGACATCAGCAATATTGTATGGCCCCGGGGATACATCAAATAATTCATCATTACCCATCTTTTTAACCCATGCTGAACCCTTACTAAACAGAAGTGTTTTCCTCTCATGCCTGTTAAAAGTCCAGGTATATATCAACATATGATTTAGCAAACTCAGTGGCTTAATCAAGCAGCAATCTAGATATGGAAGGATAAAAATCTATAATGCCAAACTGAGTGAATCTAGCCTTTTTCTTATTCTTAATGTTCTTGAACCAATCTATTACAGTAAAACTATTATTCCATTGTAGAAGCTTAGTGGTATTTCTAGATGCTCAGGAGCAATAAACATTGAAAATCAGCAGAAAACAACCTTTGCCACATTCCAGGGAGAAAAACTAGAAGCAGTTGATAGCTTCCGTTATCTAGGTGACCAAGTTAGTAGCTGGGGAGGGTGCGCTGAAAGTGTAGCTGCTAGAATAAGAATAGTCTGGGCAAAGTTCAGAGAGCTCTTACTTCTGCTGGTGACAAGGGCCTCTCACTTAGAGTAAAAGGCAGACTGTATGATGCATGTGTACGAACAGCCATGCTACATGGCAGTTAAACATGGGCCGTGACTGCTGAGGACATGCATAAGCTCGCAAGAGACGAAGCCAGTATGCTCCGATGGATGTGTAATGTCATTGTGCATACTCGACAGAGTGTAAGTACCTTGCCAACAGCACCGTCCAAGCGTAATCCTTGCCAGAGCAGCTGTCTGGCTTCTGCACCAGTGGCATGTAAATAGCACCATTTGAGCGTGATTGTTACCAGCATCGCATTACTGGCACGTGAAAAAACATTCAAGCGAGGTTGTTGCCAGTGCTGCTCGACTGGCTCCTGTGCAGGTGGCACGTAAAAAATACCATTTTGAGTATGGCCGTTGCCAGTACCTCCTGACTGGCCCTCGTGCCGGTGGCACGTAAAAGCACCCACTACACTCTTGGAGTGTTGACGCTAGGAAGGGCATCCAGCTCTAGAAACTCTGTCAGATCAGATTAGAGCCTGGTGCAACCATCTGGTTCACCAGTCCTCAGTCAAATCGTCTAACCCATGCTACCATGGAAAGCGGACGTTAAATGATGATGATGGTGATGATAATGTCTCTTAGTATTTTTTTTTAACTACTAGCCCAATTTCAAAGTGGGGTTATTATGAAAATTAAGTTTATAATCCTTTTAAATAATAAAAGCTCCCCTTTTAGCTAAGCATATTAATCTAGCGTCAATTTAACTATGTTTGGCAAGGAATTTAATCTCATTGTTATATCTCTATATGCTAGCTTTCTTATATTTAGTGGAAATGGTATCGTTTAGCAACTTATTATATAAATCATTAGGAACTTCATATAGGTTGTTGGTCTTAGAAAATACAAACTTCTTTTTAGAACTTCTAAAGTTTTTAATATCAGATTTCATTTTAGTTAGAAAGGAGTTATGGTACTTATGGAATCTAATATTGGTAACTAAATCAAGGAGGTCTTTCTCAAAAGGGACTAAGTCTTTAACTGTTGGGGGGTATTGATGTGTCTTTAAATTATAATGTTCCAGATAAGGAGTATAAAAAAATAAAGCTTTCTATCTCATCTATTTCATGAGATCTTCAACTTCCTCAAAGATTATCCTGAGATATACTTTATTCGGTGGTGTAGGTATGTTTTTAGCAGAGTAATCCATATGGTATAAATCCATAATAGTGTGTAAATTGGTAAAATCTTTAGTCACTCAACTCAGTGAAGCAATCATGCCAATCATATAAAAGTTATGACTTTGCAATAGAAAGCCAAGTGTGGAAGTATATAGTGTACTGTTCTGTGATGGTAAGATCAACAAAAAATGTACCCCATCTGGTGAAGTTATAAAACAATGTTTGGCCTGTTCTCAGCATATGAAACTAATAGTAGCACATAAAAACATATATACATACATTGCATTTATTAGATAATATTTTTCTCTCACCCGGAGTACTTTTTTTTTGTTGGTCTTACCATCATGGAACAGTACACAATACTACAATATATATATATATATAT
>NC_068987.1:39651542-39656475 GCF_001194135.2 Octopus bimaculoides
GAGTACTTTTTTTTTGTTGGTCTTACCATCATGGAACAGTACACAATACTACAATATATATATATATATATATATATATATATATATATAGAGAGAGAGAGAGAGAGAGAGATAATGATGAAAATAAACATAAAACTGCTTGGGCTAGATATACAATGTATACATACATATAAATGGAGAGAAAACAAAGACTGAAAATATTCAGACAATGAACATTCATGTATAAATAGATGCTTATATATTAACAGAACAAATTTACACAGTACAAAGACACAGAAAATTAAGAGTAGAAGCTATGGTGTTAAAGATATGATAGCTATTTCTAGGACTTGGAATCATTTCATAATGTTGACAGGTGTAGCTTGCAAAAAAAAGTCAACCAGTAGTGGAAGCATATGAACATTAGGTAGATCTAGCCTCTGTGTTTAAGGTAGAGAAACAGGAGGAGGAGAATGACAAGAATAAGAAGTGGGAGAAGAAGGAAGAGTGATAATAAAAACAATAACAGCAATGACTGTGACAATAACAATAATGAGAAGAAAATAATAATAACAATACCACTATTATTATTAATAATAATACTAATATTAAAAATGATAATAATAATAACAATAGTATAAAATAATAATAATAGTACTATTGAAAACCATTACAGAAGAAGCAGTTGGAACATGAACAACATTGATGATGATCATGATTAAAGTAAGATAGCATTGTGGGTGGCAGGGGAAGTTTGACATAGTAAATGAAATTAGGAGTAAAAGTATTATAAGTAAAGAGTAAATACTTAATACTTGGTTAGTTATAAAGATATTAGAAATCACTGTAAAAAGAATGGCAGGAATGAGAAGTAGAGAGTAGATGCTTAATGCTGTTGGCACTCCGCCGCTTACGACGGCAAGGGTTCCAATTGATCCAATCAATGGAACAGCCTGCTCGTGAAATTAACGTGCAAGTGGCTGAGCACTCCACAGACATGTGTACCCTTAACGTAGTTCTCGGGGATATTCAGCGTGACACAGTGTGACAAGGCTGACCCTTTGAATTACAGGCACAACAGAAACAGGAAATAAGAGTGAGAGAAAGTTGTGGTGAAAGAGTACAGCAGGGTTCGCCACCATCCCCTGCCGGAGCCTCGTGGAGCTTTAGGTGTTTTTCACTCAATAAACACTCACAACGCCCGGTCTGGGAATTGAAACTGCGATCCTATGACTGCAAATCCGCTGCCCTAACCACTGGGCCATTGCGCCTCCACAGATGCTTAATATGTAGCTAGTTGATTACAGGAGTATATATTAGAAATTCCTGAAGTGTGTGTGTGTGTGTGTGTGCGTGCGTGCGTGTTGAACAGCTGCAGATTCTTGAAATCCAAGCTGATGCAGTGCTGGGTCATTATTCAAGATGGAGAACACCAGGTTAATAATGATAAAGTTATTTTACAATATAATTTCTATTATTTTCAAAATTAGCTGGAACAAAAATATGGTAACAAAAGGGCTGGATTAATTACTTAAAGATATAACAAATCTCACTTTTTCTCTCTCTTTCTGATCTGTTTCTTCATCTAAGTAAAAGATTGATAAAATCTTGTCAAGCAACAAGAAAAAAATCAAATAAATGTATGTGGGGGAAATAAACATCAGAAATGCTTTGTCCCATGCAGAAACTGCAGGGGCTACTCAGAGGTTTGCAAACTCTTCTAAAGCCATTGCAATGCTGGAAACCCATCTGTGTTGTCAGCAGATATTTCAGGGTCACAAGAGTTTTGCCCCTCAGTCTGTATGCTTTACCTGAATGTAGCAGTAAGAATTGAACTAGTCTTCAGCTACAGAAGGGTTCCACTTGTGGTCTCTTAACCAGTCACCTTGAGCTAGTTTAACCAGAGTCACTTTGAGATAGTTTCAGAGTCACCTTGAGATAGTTTCTTGATGGCTTTCTTCAGATGTCTGGGTCCCAGACCTATTTTCTGCAGGAAACAACACACTGATCTAGCTGAAAAACTGAAGCAACTGACTTCAATGGGGAATGAGGCCTCTGCCCATCCCTTGATAAGATCCTCATTGATTAAGTCTTAGTATTTCGATTTCTTTACCTGGCAGGAAATTTTGAGTCTGTCCTCCCAGAGCACTGTGAGTTCATCCATGATGATTGTTTTTGCATTCTTGGAGAGTAGAAACATGTCCACTTGAAGAAACATATCCCGCGTTCACCCCATGATCCTCCACTGTTGAATCTCTCTCTTGTTCCTGGTATTGGTGTTTTCCCACCTCTTGATGCGGTAGTTGCCAATCCCTAGCTGTCCTTGACAGACTACCCCAACAATCATCTGGTGCTTCCAGTATGTCTCTGCTTCTTTCACAGCTTCCTGAGGTTTCCATTTTCTGCTACACTTTATGGTCTTATTGGTGTGTCTGACTTTCTCATTGTCAGACAGAAGCAACGCAGTGACTGATCTTGCCTTTGTAGCTTTAAATTCTGCCTCCACTACTGAAATTTGTAGCTGGAGCTTAGATGATATTTAAACTCTGAAATTTTGCTGGGTTGAACTTCAAGAGTGACTATGTGGCAATCTTTTCCAGTGAGCTTAATGTCCACTGTGCCCCTCTGATTGATTGTGTCATAACTGCTATGTCATCTATGAATGACCGGCAAACTAAATTTCCTGTGTTTTCATCAGTTTTGGGACCTTCCCTGCTACCTCTAGTAGTAGGTTTATGGTTGTCACAAACTGCACCACAGAAATTGTGCACCCTACCATAATGCCTTTTTCCAACCCCTGCTGTTTAGTGGTGAAATTACCTACAGTGAACTTCATCTTCAACAAACCCACATGGGACATTATCAGCCTGATTACTTGTGTTGGTACTCAAATGAACTTTGAAGTAGCTGATGAGGCACACATGGTTACACTTTAGCATGATCCAACCTTACAACAGAAATTTGTAATACATAATCTATACATATAAAATATAAAATAAAAGGGAAGGAGAAATCTCAATGACAAAAAGTTGAGTTTACAGAAAATGTACAGTCTAAGTTAAGAGCAAACCATTGTTATATGTCAATGTCTTGTTTCTCTTTGAAAACAAACTCCAGCAATTCAGACATAACTCTCTCTCCTGCTCTCAATGTTTCTCACACAAACAGATTCATAATTATGTCTAATGAAACTCTTAGAAGGACAAATGAAAAGGTTATTGATTTTCAGAAAAATTTTGCTTTGGAGAATCTAAATATGAAAATAATACTTGCCAAACATCACAAAAAGCTATAATGATAACAATATTACTAATTGCAACATTTTCAGATTGGTAAAATACCATCAAATTACTCTATGAGAGAGATATTTTTGTTGTTAAGATCTGTTTAAGTAGCAAATTAAAATGCTAACCAAAAGTGATATTTGATGCAACCCTAGTACTTTACCTTACTGGGTCTGGAATGATGAATGGCAAAGTTGACCTTAGTATGATTTGATACCAGAGAGCTGGAACTAATATTACTCTAAGGATTCTGTCAAGCCATCACCCTCTTAATAATAATAATCCTTTCTACTATACATACATGGCCTGTAATTTTAGGAGAGGGTCTAGTTGATTATATCAACCCCAGTATGTAACTGGTGCTTATTTCATTGGTCCTGAAAGGATGAAAGGCAAAGTTGACTTCTGCGGAAATGCTGCGAGCACAAGGCCTGAAATTGGTGGGAGGGGAATAGTCGATTACATCAACCTCAGTTTTTCACTTGTACTTAATTTATCGACCCTTGAAAGGATAAAAGACAAAGTTGAACACAGAAGAATTTGAACTCAAAACGTAGTGGCAGATGAAATACCACTAAGTATTTCACCCACCGTGCTAATGGTTCTGCCAGCTCACTGCCTTAATAATAATAATAATAATAATAATAATAATAATAATAATAATAATAATAACTCTTTCTGCAATAGGCAGAAGGCCTGAAATTTTGGGGGAGGGGACTAGTTGATTACATCAACCCCAGTGCTTCACTGGTACTTAATTTATCAACCTCAAAAGGCTAAAAGGCAAAATTGACCTTGGTGGAATTTGAACTCAGAATGTAGAGACATATGAAATGCTGTTAAGCATTTTGCCTGGCATGCTAACAATTCTACCAGCTTGCCGCCTTAATAATAACAATGCTCTGATGCAGTACCAGGCAGTGGCTCTCATGGCTTCTGATCTTAACTGATTAGAAGTGCTCTCATGTACATTGTATTGTCTTGGTATAAAAGATGGGCTACAGCAAATATTCTGCTCAATACCACAGATTTACTTGTTAGTTGTTTAACCTTAACCAGTTGAGCATGTCCTTTAGTGGCTGACGATATGTGCAGTGGAGGAGCATCACAGTCATGTGTTGAAAGGAATTCTTTGGTGTTTGGATAATTCACCTTAGGAAACAAGGTGTTTCATTCAATATCCTTAAACAACCCTTATTCAGGGATCTTTGAGTGAGATGGGCTACTCAACTTACAGAAAATTCTAACTGGGCTCCACCAGCAATGTCATGTGCTGTTTATCTTGATATGATATCACCATGTTGTGTACATATAGTTGTGATGCATGTGCCTGGTGTACTCTTATCAGACAGGTAATCATGATGGGTATACTGGGCTTCATATATCTTATCCCAGTGTCACTTTGATGGTATGCACTCAATATCAACAACAACAACAATAATCATCATCATCATCGTTTAACGTCCGCTTTCCATGCTAGCATGGGTTGGACGATTTGACTGAGGACTGGTGAAACCGGATGGCAACACCAGGCTCCAGTCTGATTTGGCAGAGTTTCTACAGCTGGATGCCCTTCCTAACGCCAACCACTCAGAGAGTGTAGTGGGTGCTTTTACGTGTCACCCGCACGAAAACGGCCACGCTCGAAATGGTGTCTTTTATGTGCCACC
>NC_068987.1:39657066-39661524 GCF_001194135.2 Octopus bimaculoides
TGAGTGAGAGTCCCTTTGTCGCCAGCAGGGGTAAGAGCTCTCTAAACTTTGCCCAGGCTATTCTTATTCTAGCAGCTACACTTTCAGCGCACCCACCCCCACTACTAACTTGGTCGCCCAGATAGCGGAAGCTATCGACTACCTCTAGTTTTTCACCCTGGAATGAGATAGAAGTTGTTTCCTGTTTGTTTGCAGTCTTTATTGCACCTGAACATCTGCCACAAACAAAAACTAACTTGCTAGTTAACCTGCAATAATAATAATAATAATAATAATAATAATAATAATGCTCTGATGCAATACTAGGCAGTGGCTCTCATGGTTTCTGACCTTAACTGATTGGAAGTGTTATCGTGTACATGTTTTTGTCTTGGTGTAAAAGATGGGCTACATCAAATAGTCTGCTTAATACCACAGATTTATTTGTCAGTTGTTTGACCGTAACCAGTTAAGCATGTCTCTTGGTGGCTGATGATATGTACATCTTTGATCAAGAGCAAGAGTAGTGGGGGAGCATCATAGCCATATGTTGAGAAGGATTCTTTAGGGTTTGAATAATCACCTCTGAAAATGGGTGTTTTGTTCATCATTCTTAAACGGCTCTTATTCAGGGAACCTTTTGAGCAGAATGTTCATCTCCATTTTGGGGACTTAGAGAATTCTTGTTCTTTTCTTTATGCTGTATAATATGGCTGCCAACAGCAAACAGATGTCTACTTCTGGTGGCACGTTGGCTACCTCTATTTTGACCACCTTCCAGCTGAGTTGTGTCAGATTTAACCATAATTCCTCACTTTTAAGGGTTATTGTCACACTTTCTTTGGCTAATTCTTCAGTTGGGAATCTTGCCTCAACTGTACCAAAACATTTCTCATGGACAACTTAATTTTTTAACCCTCAGACTGGTCTTAGGCACTTTTCAGTCTGGGCCTGTGTTGCTTGCTCCAGTCTCCAAGTCTTTATTGAGATACATCTGTATATAATTTTTTTTCTTAGAGTTTTCCTCTGTTTCCTCTGGCATGTTCAGGAAGACTGTTCTGTCATTTGTTGTTAAGGGTGCTTTGCCTTCACTTAATGTTTTTTCTACCAACTCAACATTTTCCATTTTATGACAAGCTTATATGAAGCCTTTTTCATTTTGCTGAGAAATAAGAATGGCAACTGTTTTAGTGGTATTGCTTTTGTCGTTGTTGGTGTTGGGGACAGTGGTGATGTCCTTGTTTTTGTCATTTTTTATTTTATCCTACTCATCACTGCTGCTGCAACTCTCTGGGCTTTGTCTATTGACCACATCAACTAGTGGTGGGAAAATAATATCATGACGGCTGTTCCAACAACCATTACTTCCCTTGATCTGGGAAGCTATATGTTTTTGTTTTGTAATACTAAATTTTCAATTCTAAATCTTAAAACTCACTTGTAAAGGGTGAATTCTGGCTAAACCAGCTTGCTTCACTTGCTGTGAGTTGGCTTATTTAGGAAACAGTTAAAAAAAATATTTGCAATACCAACTAATAAAACAACAAATTTTAAAGAAAACTTACAAGCCACAAACAAGTATCCACTCCTTCCAAACACAAATAATAATAATAATAATAATAATAATAATAATAATAATAATAATAATAATAATGATACTCAAGAAGTGTGGAATAATGTACCTAAAAAAGAGGCAAGGTACAGTCCCTACCAGGGATAGAATTACTTAATAGAGAACTGATTAAACAAATTGAAATGGAAGACTACAAATACCTTGGCATACTTGAGTTCAATGAGATAATGGAGAAGGAAATGAAAGAGCAACTGAGGATGGAATATTTCCAAAGACTAAATTGACCGGATGGAATAAAATCCAAGTAGTTAATACATAGGTGATAGCATCGCTTCAGTATGGAGCTAGAATCATAAAATGGCAAAAAAAAGAAGTAATGAACATGGATACAAAGACGAGAAAAACATTAACAGTACATGGAGCCTTCCACCCTAAGAGTGATACCGATAGTCTGTACTTGGGAGAGGTTTGGTCAGTTGCCAGGATTGTAGCAAAGCAGAAAAAAACAACTTAGGGTGGCATGTAAAGAATGCTGTGGAGCCATTGTTGAAACATGCGAAGAAGGCTGGTGTCATTAAAACTGAGAATTGTGTATAGAAAGAATATCTTAAAGAGGAAAAGAACACAAAAAAAGAAACAGCATAGAAGGAAAAAAATGTATTGTCAGTTTGCAAGAGATATGAATGCCAAGACAGATACAGAAGACTGATGGCTACAGATGAGGAGGAGTGACCTGAAGATAGAGACAGAAGTACTTATATGTGGAGCTCAAGAACAAGTGTTAAGGACTAACTATGTGAAATGCAGAATTGACAACACTATCAACAGTGGCAAATACAGAATGTGTGGTGAGAGGGGTGAAATGGTATGGCACATCATGTGCGAATGCCTGAAATTGGCACAATGTGAATACAAAAGACGACATGACAATATGGCAAGAATGATCCATTGGGAGCTCTGAGGAAATCATGGCCTATAAAGAGCAATGACATGGTATGAGCAAACGCCAGAAGGAGTCACCGAGAATGAAAACTGCAAAATCCTGTGGGATGCAATGATTCAGTGCAATCATCTGATCAGACATTGGAAACCAGACGTTGTGGTGAAAAAAAAAAAAGAAAGAACATGCATGATAATCGACATAGCATGTCCTTGTGACAACAGGATTAAAGAGAAAGAAGAAAAACTGAACAATGATGATGATTTGAAGTGGGAAATACAAAGGTTGGGGGTCAATGAAGAATGTAGATGTGGTACCAATAGTAATTAGAACACTTGGAAGTATCAGCACTCAACTACTAACATGGCTCAAAAAGATTGGTACAAATGTAAAGGTAGAACACCTACAAAAATCAACATTGTTTGGAACTGCAAGAATTCTTTGCAGGGTTCTTAAAGCATGACCAGTTAACAAATGTCACCTTAGTCTGCTGGCTGTGGACTTTCCATCATATCCAGCAAAATAAGCAGTGAGTTTTCATCAAATAATAATAATAATAATAATAATAATAATAATAATAATTGAATCAGGAGGCCAGCAGTTTGGGGAAGGAGCAAATCAATTAAACTGGCTTCTTATGAACATGTTTATATATGGATTATTGAAATGAGTACAGTTATAAAGAAAACATGATAATAATAATAATTCAAACATATTGTACAATTTATTATTATTATTATTATTATTATTAAGGTGGCAAACTGGAAGAATTGTTAGCATGATGGGCGAAATGCTTAGCGGTATTTCATCTGCTGCTACATTCTGAGTTCAAATTCCACCGAGGGTGACTTTGCCTTTCATCCTTTTGGGGCTGATGAAATAAGTACCAGTTATGCACTGGAGTCCATGTAATCAACTTGCCCCCTCCCCTAAAATTTCAGGCCTTGTGCCTATAGTAGAAAGGATTATTATTATAATTATTATTGAATAGTCTTATTTTTATCACATGCTTTCAGTGCACTACCGAGCACAGCTCTGTGTGCCTTGGGTATGTACTATAGTTTGTTTTTGTGTTGTTATTTTAACTGTATTGAAAGTGTTTGATGTAGGATGTGTACGGTGCCTTGCAGTGCTATTTGCTGTATGTTATATATATTCGTAAGCCTTGGTGTTTTGGTTATATGTATGTTTTTTTTAACCATACCTAATGCACCTATCATTATAGGGATTATTTCTGTTTTTAGGCTCCACACACAGATTATCTTTGCATTTCGAGAGTTTCTCTTAAAGATACATTGTCCTTTGTTGGGACTGATACATTGATTAGAAGGCAATTTTTTTCTTGGTGGTTTCTGATAACTATAACCAGTCAATTAGCCTTGATCTCTCTATCTATGTGTATTGTCATATCCCAGTATGGTTGCTTTGTCATTTTCTGAGACCTTTTTCTGAGATATGCCTATACCATTTTTTTTTTCTGTCATTCCATAGTTCTAGCATAACTTCTCCAAGTGTATATAAGTCTCACCTCAGTTGGGCAATCAGAGACAATGTGACTTGTTTCTTTCCCATAATCACATATTCTGTAGTTACTTATTGTATTTTTCTTCAGTATGTGTTTTTGATGGTTTCTGGTGAGGAGGCGTTGATCTTGTGCCACAATTAAAAACCCTCCAGTCTCTGCTTTGAGTCATCAACTTCTCAACCATTGTTGGGATTATACTTTCATCATCATCATCATCATCATCGTTTAACGTCCGCTTTCCATGCTAGCATGGGTTGGACGATTTGACTGAGGACTGGTGAAACCGGATGGCAACACCAGGCTCCAGTCTGATTTGGCAGAGTTTCTACAGCTGGATGCCCTTCCTAACGCCAACCACTCAGAGAGTGTAGTGGGTGCTTTTACGTGTCACCCGCACGAAAACGGCCACGCTCGAAATGGTGTCTTTTATGTGCCACCCGC
>NC_068987.1:39662517-39669831 GCF_001194135.2 Octopus bimaculoides
ATGTTGCTGCACCTCTTATGTGTCCATAGCTTGCACCGGGTACATCTTATAGAGTTACTACCTACTCCTTTTCTACATACTGAGCAGGGCCATCTACCTGAAGGGGTTTGTGTTTTATCTACCTTCCTACTTATTAGGATTTTGGTTTTAGCTAGGTTGACTCTAAGGCCCTTCAATTCTAGACCTTGCTTCCACACCTGAAACTTCTCCTCTAGTTCTGATAGTGACTCCGCAATTAGGGCAAGGTCATCAGCATAGAGGAGCTCCCAGGGGCAACCTGTCTTGAACTCCTCTGTGATTGCCTGGAGGACTATGGTAAATAATAGGGGGCTGAGGACGGAACCTTGGTGGACCCCTACCTCTACTTAGCTTATCCTAGTATTTGTTATGGAAGGACTTCTCTTGCCATCATTTTATCATGGCATTTTGTAGCTTCTTGTATTTTTTGGCTTCCTTGCGGAAAACAGTCTTTTGCTTTGCTCATGCTTTGTGACTATTTGTATCAGTTTTCTCTGGTTCTGAGTTAGATATTTCTGTAATTCTATGGTGGATATTTTATAGTATTTTATTTGTATAAGGCCTCTACTGCATTCAATTCACTGTATATATAACCTTCTTATGGGTGGTGTATTCTAGATTTTGGGTGGTGTATTCTAAATTCCATCATTATTTTTCTTGTTTGGTTAGTTCATTTAGTTATTATTATTATTGTTATTATTATCCTTATTATTCTTGTTAATCATTCATTCAACAATGAAAATAAGTCTAATGAATATAGTAATAACAACTCAAAATATCTTTGATTGTAAAAAAAAAAAAATAGTCTCAGCTGTAAAAGAATCAAAAGTATATCTGTACCTTAAATGATGATAATCTGGCAAAGTAGACTGGAAGGGAGAAAAAAACGAGTTACATTTACATTGTTGTCTCTCTTTTTTTAACTTCTTCTGACTTGTTTCTTCTTTCTTTCTAAAACAAAATATCCAAGGGTCCATAGTAATACTGGAAATAACACCTATTCCAGCATTATGTTGTGGAAGTACAAACTACTTGCCATTCCTTGTTGATAGAAGCCTTTGATGGGTCTCTAAGTGGTCTACGACGTGTTGGCATAAATTCATATGGATGACTCCTAGTTGCTTTTGGCAAACTAGCAGAGTGACTACATGAGACTGTAATTTGTGGGTATAAGTTCAAGGTATCACTGGTAGTATTGATCAAGTTAATTTGATTGTCTTTTGAATAACTTTGCTTGGCAGATTCCAGGGAGTCTGGTGTGGAATTTTCTTCGAGATGAAAGTTAATAGGATCTAGTTTAGATTCTAGCAAGATTAAAGTCTGGCGAATGCATTTTGCGTCATCTTCCAAACGTTGTAGCTGCTTGCTAAATTTCTTCTG
Organism: Octopus bimaculoides; assembly: GCF_001194135.2. Classification (NCBI taxonomy): domain Eukaryota; kingdom Metazoa; phylum Mollusca; class Cephalopoda; order Octopoda; family Octopodidae; genus Octopus; species Octopus bimaculoides. The sequence continues at coordinate 39,663,916 of NC_068987.1, forward strand.
AGACATCAGATGTTCCCAGTAATGCCTAAAAATGGGCAAGACATTAAAAGACTTCACTGCCATCACAGATCTTAATTAGGTAACCAAAAGCGAAGAAAATTTATAATGGTATCTACAAAAGTTTGATATAATTATTAAAGATAGATTTCACAATCAACAAGAAGGTATATTACTTTGCAGTTTCTTTTTTTTTTTTTTTTTTTTTTTTTTGTAAAGAAATATTTCACTTCATTAATTACCATTATAAGATTCAGAAATTAAACTACAGGATGTTGAAGAATGACTTCATTATTAAAAGTAAAACATTATGTATACATACATATACTGATATGTGTGTGTGTGTGTGTGTGTGTGTGTGTGTACACACACACACACACACATGCATACACACAAACACACATGAAAAGAACGCTTACTAAATCTGAATAATTAGCAAACTATCCCTCTGTCATCATCATCATTACATAATGTCCACCTTTCTATGCTGGACAGATTTTGTATGACTAAATGCCCTTTCCTGTTGCAATCTCTCACTGATTTCCAAGTGTCATGCAATGTCAAGACGAAAAAGCTGTCACATGCCTGCACACACACACACACACACACACACACACACATCAAAACAGGAGATTGGAAAAAAATGTTTGTTATTATTTATTCACCACTACACATCTTTCATTTGCTAAAGTATAGAACATATATCTCCTAATACTTCTTTTGGATGCCTATACAAAATGCTCTCTCTCCTACTTCCCCTGGTAAACATGGCGAATGTGAAGCAAATACAATGACGGTGAAGTAAATGCAGATTGAAACCTATTTGTACCTACATATGTCTGCCAAATGTACATGTGAGCTTTCTTTTCAGATGCAAAATACTGTTCCCCATCCCACACCTACATCCTCAGAGTTGGCACACTTAATGTGGGCACATTGAAAGTTAGGTCTGGTGAGATTGTTGAGATGCTTGAATGGAGGAATGTAGATGTGTGTTGCATCCAAGAAGTAAGGTGGAGAAGAGGTTCTGCTAGGTTCTTCATAGGCAAAGAGTATAGGTATAAAATCTTCTAGATAGGAACAGTGATGGGATGGGGTTGGGGGCGTGGGCATACTTCTTGCAGCGAAATGGATTGATAAGGTAATCAGGGTAGTCAGAGTGAGTGACAGAATATTTAAGCTTAGACTAGTGTTGCAACATGGAACAGCAACCATTATCTTGGCTCATGCCCCTCAATCGGTTCTACCTGATGATCAGAGAAAGACCAATTTTATGACACCCTTTTGCCAACTGCCTTGTCAACAAATGTCTAGGACCTTCTCTTTGTAGCTGGCAACTTCAAAGGGTATGTTGGACAACATCTGGGTGGCTAAAAATTTGGTACTCGTAATGAGAAAGGAACCAAGCTGCTGGAGTTCTGTGATGCAAATGATCTTATGATCTACAATACTAACTTCAGGAAATTTGGTGGTCACCTGTTCACCTATCAATCTAGTAGGCACACTAGTCAGATTGACTACATTCTTGCCATAAAATGGGAAAGATGGCTGCTTATAAATGCCAAAACTTTCCCAGGTGAAGAATGCACCTCAGTTGTTAGCAATTTCATGATCAGGGCTAAATGGCTGCCTAGAAGACAACCAGTGTGGAAAAGAAGGTCTGGAAGCTTAAGGATCATCAGAAAGGACAGAGATTTAGAGACAAGTTACTCGAAGTAGTTGATGAAAAAGAAGAGGATATAGTGACATATAATGTGGAGGACAACTAGGAGTTCCTACAGGACAACCTACTGAAGGCTACTGACCAAATCTGTGGCTGGTGCAAAGTCTTCCTTGACCTAAGGTGACATAGTGGTGGAACAGTGTAGTTGATAGGGCTGCAGGAGAAAAGAAATGAGCCTGCAAGAACTGAATGTATGAGGATAGCAGGGAACTGTATCAGATAGCCAGAAGGGAAGCTAGGAGACAGGTCTATTCAGCCAGGGGAGAATCAGAAAAGAAGTTTGCCAATGTTCTGTGACGTGAGGACCAGAGACTTGAAGTGTTTTGGATTGCAAGACAATGTGTGAGAGAAAACGATGACATTATAGGAGAGAAATGTGTCCGCATGTATAATGGTTCACTTACATTTAGTGATTCTGCACAGAAAGAGGCTTGAAAACGTCATTATGAAAGACTACTAAATGTGGAGAATGAATAGGAGTAGGAGAGTCTGCTAAATGTTGACCAAACTGAGGAACCAGCTATCCAAATTGACAGGGGCTTGGTAGATAAAGAAATGAAGGATATGAAGATAGGGAAAGCCCCTGGCCCATCAGGAATCACTGCTGAGATGCTTAAAATATCTAGCAGAATAGGATATAGCCTAATCATCCATATAGTTAATCAGGTTGTCCATGAGGGAGTCATACCTAACAACTGGTGTAGCAGCATTATAGTCAACTGCTACACAAGCAAAGGTATGCCTTAGGCACAAATAATTACAGAGGCATCAAATTACGAGACCAGGTGATGAAAGTCACAGAAAGGGTCATAGCTCAATTAATTAGGAAAAGATTCAGTGTAGATGAGATGCTGTTCGGATATGTGCCAGGCATGACTGATGCTATATTCCTGGTTAGGCAACTGCGGGAGAAATATTTAGCCAAAGATAAACCTCTATACCTGGCTTTTGCTGAAATGGAGAAAGCCTTTGACAGAGTCTGCAACTCCATTATCTGAGAGTTAATATGGAAGCTAGGGATAGATGAGTAGTTGGTGAGAGCTGTACAATCCACATACAGGGATGCTGTCAGTAAGGGTTCACCAAGGATCAGTTCTCAACCCCCTCTTGTTCATCATAGTCCTCCAGACAATAACAGAGGAATTTAAGACAGGCTATCCCTGAGAGCTCCTCTATGCTGATGACCTTGCTCTTATAGCTGAATTACAACCAGAACTAGAAAAGAAATTTCAGGTGTGGAAGCAAGGTCTAGAACAGTGCTCTGAAACCTTTATTCATTTGCAGTACACTTATATTCTTTTCAAAATTTGGTGACATACCTGACTAAAAATATAACTAAAAGTATAAGGAAAAAGATTATATTCAGGATACACTGCCGCACACCTAGCATCGCCTTGCAGCACGCCACTGTGCTGTGGTATACAGGTTGTGGAGCACTGGTCTAGAATCAAAAGGCCTTAGATTTAATGTAGCAAAAGCCAAAGTCTTAGTAAGTAGGAAAGCAAACAAATCACAAATCCTTTCAGGTAGATGGCCCTGCTCAATCTGTAGAAAAGGGGTTGGTAGAAACTCCATAAGATGTACTCAGTGAAAGCTACAGACACATAAGAGCTGCAGCAATATCAGAGGAAGGTTAACAGGGAAAATAGTTTTTGTGTGTGGATGGTGCAATAAACATTAAAAATGTACAGAAAATAGATTCCATTAAATGCCAAGGGGGGATACCTAGAAGTAGTTGATAGCTTCCATTATCTAGTTGACCAAGTCAACTGTAGAGGCTGGGCAAAGTTCAGAAAGCTCCTACCTCTGTTGGTAACTAAGGGTCTCTCCCTCAGTGTGCAAGGCAGATTGTATGATGCTTGTGTGTGAACAGCCATGCTACATGGCAGTGAAACGTAGGCTGTGACTGCCAAAGATATGTATAGGCTTGAAAGAAATGAAGCTAGTACGCTTTGCTGGATGTGCAATGTCAGTGTGCATGTACAACAAAGTATAAGCATCCTGAAAGAAAAGTTGGGCATAAGAGGCATCAGACGTGGTGTATAAGAGAGACGATTGCATTGGTATGGTCGTGTGATGTATATGGATAAGGACAGCTGTATGAAGAAGTACTGATCTCTGACTGTGGAGGTAACTTGTGGAAGAGGTAGACCCAGGAAAACATGGAACGAGGTGGTGAAGCATGATCTTTGAATGTTGGGCCTCACGGAGGTGATGATAAGTGACTGAGACCTTCAGCAATATACCACGCTTGAGAAGACCTGTGAAGCCAAGTGCAATTGTTGTCATGGCCAATGTCAGTGTCATGTAACTGGCAGCCATGCTGGTGGCACATAAAAAAACACCCTATGAACATTGGGCCTCACAGAGGCAATGATAAGTGACTGAGACCTTTGGTAATATGCTGGTGGCACGTAAAAAGCACCAGCCATAGAAACCATGTCAAATCAGATTGGAACCTGGTGTAGCTTTCCAGCTTCCCACAGTTGGGCAAAAGGCCTCAGATGTCGTATGCAGTTGCATTGGTAAAGTCATGTGATGTGTCTGGATGACAACTGTGTAAAGAAGTGCTAATCTTTAACTGTGGAGGAACTTGTGGAAGCTTCAGTCAAACCTTCTAACCCATGCCAGCATGGAAAGCAGACACTAAAGAATGATGATGATGATAAATGGGTACCTTTCAGTTTTTGTCTACTAAAATCTTCTGACAAGGTTTTGGTTGGCTTGGAACTATAGTAGAAGACATTTGCCTAAGGTGCTACACAGAGAAATTGAACCCAAAATCATGCGGTTTAGAAGCAAAATTCTTAACACAGTCATATCTGCACACACACACATGTATGTCATCATCATCATTTATGTCCATTTTCCATGCTGGCTTGGGATGGTTTGACAAGAGCTGGCAAGGCCAGGATCCATACCAGGTTCCATAGTCTGTTTTGGCTTCATTTCCAAAGCTGGATGCCACCCTTCCTAATACCAATGAGGAGAAAGACAATTCAGAGTGGGAGTGGCATGTATTTGAACAACATAGACAAATACAGGATATCAAATACCATAAAGTATAAATTCTTGATTTATTAAAATTATCTCCACCTCTAGAGGATGTATCATAATCACCAAATGGCATTTAAGGAATCAAGATTTCTCCAAAATTGACATGCTGTTAAGGCTTATTGTCTGGAGATTAAAGGCTAGTCATGGACATGTGTTTTTGTCTCTATAACGATTATCAGTATGACAACTGCACAACCTTATCTCCAGTAGCCAAGAGAAAAAAACTAAGAAAAATTACTCAGAGTGGTTAGTAGCATGCATTTGAACAACAGTGACAAATATTATACAGTATAAGTTCTTGACTTATTAAAACTATACATATTATATGTATATACAAACATGCATAATGTCTTAGATATGACATTAAACCACACCCAGTCATTCAGAAACTCTGGAGTTGTGGAGAGTGTGGAGTCCCCTTAATTACCACTACTCCCAAGTCCGTTCTGATCCAGAATAGTAGTACCTGTCAGGATCCGATCTATGGGTTAAAAAGATTTCCCAGGAGTAGAGGAGGCATCTGTTATTTTTGACAAAGCTGTGGGGAAGGCAGTTCTTCTAGCAGAAAGATACTCTGACATAAAACTTGGAGTTGAGATAGTAGTAGTCATCTTACAATACATGTCACTGGAGCTATTATGGCAATCAAGAGAGTGACAAAAATGTTGTCTTTTGTTACTTAAATCCAATAACAGATGTCTGCTATTTCATTTCTAGGTCACTTTCGTATTTTATAAAGTCCTATGGTGATGGATGCATGGTAACATGAAGCAGGGCCATGTGATTGACTTTTGTCTTGAAGTCACTGGTTGGCCTGAAAAGTCATATCCATGCTCATTCAGGGATGAAACTAAATCAGGCTGAATGTAAGAGTTATCATATGATAAGATGAGATAATCATCATCATATATGATGCATGTATGTAATGTGTGTGTGTGTGTGTGTGTGTGTGTGTGATAAGAAGTTTGCTTTCCAATCACTTGATTCTGGGTTCAGTCCCATTGTGTGGCACTCTGAGCAAATGTCTTCTACTATAGCCCCAAGCCAACCAAAGCCTTGTGAGTAGATTTGATAAGCAAAAACTGCAAGATGCCTGTCGTATGTGTGTGTGTGTGTGTATATAGAAACACACACACACA
>NC_068987.1:39669926-39670383 GCF_001194135.2 Octopus bimaculoides
TATATATATATATATATATATATATATATGATGATGATGATGGCGAGTATGTGGGTGAGCATGTGTGTGTTTCAAGCGAGGGTGGTTGAGTATATACATATAGGCGAATGTACAGATTGGTGCACTTACGCGAACACTATAAACTTTTCTACTCCCTTACCTTTACTCCCTCCCCTTACTTAGCGGGCTATAGCGCTTTTGTCTTAATGACGGTCAACCACACAGTAATTTCCCTTTGTTTAACGGTCATTTTCATAGCATTCTTCAATGGCCAGATAACTGAAGAGATGGCAGCTTGGGTTCCCACCCTGGCATCCGAAACTCGGAGTTTTATCATGGCTACTGAATAAGTGTCACATATTTTTACAGATAAATTCCTCTATTTACATAATATCTATGTCTCTTTCTTTCTTTTATTGTCCTTTGTATCTATATATATATATATATATATATATAT
>NC_068987.1:39672672-39676196 GCF_001194135.2 Octopus bimaculoides
AAAGAATAAGTCCTGGGGTTGATTTGATTCGACTAAAGGCGGTGCTCCAGCATGGCCGCAGTCAAATGACTGAAACAAGTAAAAGAGTAAAAGAGTAAAAGAGTATATATATATGTATATATATATACACATTTTATATATATATATATATATATATATATATACACACATTATATAATGAAAGATGTTCTGTTAGGGTCACCTCTTTTGTATATAAATGTACACTAATTTTATATGAATAATATGTTGTCTATTGACTACTTTATGCATGCTAGCCACTGGCAGAAAATTTCTCTAATTTTCCTACCCTATATATATTTTCTTAATATGATTTTCGTAATTTTTGAAGAAAGTTGGTACATATATTTTTATTCGCTGCTGACTATAACTGTGCTCGCACAGTGAATTTGAAAAATTGTAATGTATAAAGATGGGGCATGTGCTGTCTATTTGTCCCATAATTATATGTTAATTTTTAGTGCCCTTGCTGATGAAGAACACGGATAACAAATTATTTTATTAGTTCATTAATGTTTGAAACCTAGGTACAAGTGGTAACTATTGAAAATGTTTTTATTTTTCATCCCTTTCGAAACTACACTTAACTGTGGTTTGAATTTTGACTGTTCCTTTCAGCATGTAAAGTATCCTGTTAGGGTCACCTCTTTTGTGCATAAATGTACACTAATTTCATATACATTATATATATATATACACACACATTATATATATATATTATATATAATATATATGTGTATATATATATGTGTGTGTGTGTGTGTGTGTGTGTGTGTGTGTGTGTGTGTGTGTGTGTGTGTGTGTGTCACCAGCACAGGAGCCTGTCAGGTGGGCCTGGCATTGATCACGTTTAGAGTGTGCTTTTTATGTGCCATTGGCATGAGAGCCAGTTAGGGTGGGTACTGGCATCAGCCATGTTTGGATGGTGCTTTTTACATGCCACCAGCATGGTAGCCAGTCATGGGGAACTGGTCACAGCTGTGATATTTGTTTTAATTGACTCAACAGTTCTTCTCAAGCATATTGTATTGCATGATGTATCAGGGATGCGCTTAACAGGGCTGGACATCCAGGTTTTCCCAATCATAGTATATTTCCTATCATTGCCTCTGTGAGGCCCAATGTTCAAACATACATATCTATCTATCTATCTATCTATCTATCTATCTATCTATCTATCTATATATATATATATATATATATATATATACTTATGTAAATATTACAGGAAGACCCTGAAAAAATGGGAACTTTTGAAAAACTCAACAAAAATAATAAAAATCCAAATCCCCCCCCACAAAAAAAATGATTGACAAATATTAAACAAATAAAAAGGCAACTTTTGAAAAGTGTAGTGGCAGCCATGTAGTACTGTACATTTGGCAGCACTGTGGTACAGTAAGCATCATGCAGAAACAACCCTGTAATCTAGTAATCATGGATCAGTGGAACGGTCAACAGTGTGCTTTCGCCATAAAAATGGTTTACAAAAACAACAATAGTTTGGAGGGTGCACAACATGAATTCCAATGTCATCTCAATTTAGGGTGTCATGGTCAAGTTCCCTCAAAACACGTGATAAAAACATGGATTAAAAACTTTGATGAGACTGGATTGGTTCTGAAAAAGAAACTGACAGGACGAACAAGAAATGTTTGTACATATTTCAGTTTTACAGACCCCACATTGTTCAGCTCATAAGCAAGCAGCTGCAGTATGGTTGTCCTGAGAGAGTATTTGCCAAATTCTCCATTTTGACTGAAAATTTCATTCATACAAGTTGCAGATCATGCAAGAACTGAAGGAGAATGATCACCAATTGCAATTAGAATTCTGTCAAAAAATTATGGAAAACATAAACAAAAGCAAAAAATTTTTGGACAAGCTGTGGATGTCAGTTGAGGCTCATTTTCATCTCACAGGTTATGTGAACAAACAGAACAATCATTACTGGGCAGACAGCAACTCTAAAGAACATGAACACCCTTTACACAACAGCAAGGTAACAGTATGGCAAGCAGTTTTGCCTCTTGGGGTCATCAGATCTTACTTTTTCAAAAATGGAGAGGGGATCACAACAATTGTCACTTTAAATTGATATGTTGAGATGCTAAAATCTTTTGTTGTACCTGCATTGAACAATATTCCACAATTTTACAATGGTGTGACATTGCATGCTACAAGGCAATCAATGGTAGCTATGCAAGATTTGTTCAGTAACCTGTCATCTCAAGATTCAGTGACATTCACTGGTCCCCAAGATCACTTGACTTGTCTGTTTGTGATTTTTTTCTTGTGGGGTTACCTTAAAAGTTGGGTCTTCACAGCTTGGCCAAGGACACTGGATGAACTAAAACAAAGAATTCAAGATGAAATTCGTGGTATATCAACTGAGATGTTGCACTAAGCAATGGGTAACCTCAACAGTAGATTGACAGAATGCATATGTAGAAGAGGATGTCTTCTAATAGATGTAATTTTCAGACATTAATACTTTGGATTACTGATTATTAAAAGGCAAGTTGTTTACTTTCGGTCAATAAAATTTTTTTTTAGATTTGGATTTTTCCTATTTTTGTTGGATTTTTCAAAAGTTCCCATTTTTGGGGGGGCACCCTGTATTTATATGAGTGTGTATATATATAAATATATATATATATATATATATGTATGTATATAGTTGAAATTTACAGAAAAACAAATGATGAAGACAGGTGTATGAATGACAAGCAGGGAAAGTTAAAAAGCCCTTTATGGTTTGAGCCTATGCTCTTCAACAGAAAGAAATAAGAGAAAATAAACAGAGAGAGAATACAAAAACTTGTGGATTTAGTGGTCAAGCATGGCGACTGGTTAGAAAAAGGTTTGACATGAGAGGTTGAAAGAATGAGAGATAATAAAGTATTGGTAATCCCAAAACGAAGGTGTGGATATGTGTGTATGTGGATAGGCTAGTGACTTTGATGTGTGTGGATGATGGTGTGAGGTGTGGGTGCCGGGAAGTGATCAGTGCTAGTGTGTGTGGAGTGGTGTGGGTGTATGTGGATGTGGAGGTAGGGGTGTTGGGTGTGTGTGGGGTGTGTGGAGGTGGTATCTGCGAAGAGAGAAGGTGGGTAAGACTGAAGAGAGGAAGTAGGTGTCAGATGAAGAGAGGAGAAGAGGAGAGTCAAATGAAGAGAGGAGGGGAGTTGAGCCCATGTAGCACAAAGGAGTGAAGAGATTAATTCCTGTTCACAGCGAAGGTGGAAGTCCGAATGTCCTCTGTGTAAAGACAATCCAAACACAGACAAGTGTTGTAGAGTGAAAATGGTGCAAGACCGGAGTGTCATTGCTTGGAGGTGCTCTGTGAACTGGTCAGCCAAGTGGAACCTCATTTGACCGATGTACAGAGAAGGGCAGAAAGAGCAGGAGATGTAGTAAATGACGTTGCTAGAAGTGCAGGTAAAAGAGTCTTATATATATATGTGTGTGTATATATATATAATGTACATATTTATATGTATATA
>NC_068987.1:39676206-39680399 GCF_001194135.2 Octopus bimaculoides
ATATAAATTTAATTAGAGGATATGTTAACCTCATGAAGGGATAGTTGCATGCAAAGAAATACTGGTTCAATACCATACCTAGTATTGTTGGGAAATGAAATCTTAAAAACACCAGTTACTGACGTCACCGAACTCTAGACCAATGAAATTTAACCTCCGATCAAATACAACAAAATTACCCTGTAGCAGAGCTACATTTTACATAGTAATATGTGAGTCAACCTGCATAGCAGATGAATATATTGATGAGGTGTCTAGCCTCGCTTTGATAAAGTGGCCTCATTCTGAGCTACACTGTAGAAAACTTTCATTTCCTACTAAGTTTCGGTCAAAGGCACATGTCTTCTCTGCAGCTCCATGCACAATCTTCCACGTGTGACTCACATGTCTATTCACCTCAACACAAGATATATGGTTCATAAATGATGATATTTTATCATACACACATCCTCAACATGACTGTTTTCATTACACACATGGATACATACTGTAATATAAATACTATATGTTACTTCTTTCAGTGCAAATGCAAAAATCAAAACTTTCTTTGTATGTAAACACACGTTTTTGTATCATACTACATGCTTCCACCACAAAAGGTGAACACAATAAACAATATATTTATACACAAAAATGTCACATAGTGATTCAGACTATCTGTTTTTCCATTTAATAACACACACTCAAACAGTCAATGACAGCCGCTATAAAATGGTGACCCTGATATATAAAAAAAATATATACATATATATGTATATATATATATATAGTGGTTTGTCAGATGCCTTGTCCAATGAAAAATGCTTGTTACTAAGAAAACACAAACCAAAGTCATTTACAAATACACCACACTTACACCATAACATTTTCATATACGAACAATCTGTTGCTAGGATGTTGAAACCCAAAAATTCACTTTTGTTGAGTCAGGCTAAAAATAAAAAATTTTTTTTTGGAAATAGCCAGATGTTCTATTTTTCTCTTGCCCATGTGAATTGATACATCACGTAGCTCATTGCCATTTTGTCCTTCTTCATAAACTTTGACGTCCTTTCTCAAGTTACACATGCACTCTAATTTTGAATACTCCACATGAACACAACACAGCTGCCTGAGCTATCTGTTACATTTAACAGCACAGTCGCGTGCCATTTTACAAACTTTTCCCCAGTAATTGACATCTTTCTGTTACACATCTCACCATGAATAACAGTTGCTTACTTTGTTTCACGGGTGATGTGAAAGTGTGGTTTGCACAAATTGAATCAAAGTTTGCCATGAACAATATTGCCTCCAAAGCCCAACAACTCCATATATTACTTGGCACAATGCCACCATCCCTGAAAGCCACCGTGAGGGACCTGATAACTGAATCCCCACATGATGCCATATATAGGAGCATTAAGCAGGAGATTCTTTGACGCATGTCCTTGTTGGAAGATCATGTCCTTGTCGGAAGATTAACCTCACTTAGAGACAATTGATATATCCTCACCTGCCTTTGCCACATGCAACTTCAAGTACTTCCTAGTACCAATAGCCAATGCACAGATTTTGTGCGATACTTCTATGAATTCTCCTTGACCTTTTGCTCCAGAGACCCACAGACAAACAGTCTTCAGGACACTGCATAACCTGTTACATCCTGGCGTCAGCACCACAGTGAAACACATTTCGGTCAGATTCTTTTGGTCAAATATGAGACGAGACATCACTGCTTGGTCATGCTCCTGCCTTTTCTGTCAGAAGTCAAAGGTGCAAAGGCACATCTGTACACCCCTTGGCACATTCAACACACCAGATGTGCGTTTCAACCATGTACACATTGACCTTGGCCTGCTCACCTGCATTGATCATTTTGCACATTGGCTGGAAGCTATTCCTTTAGTAGATATCACTGCAGGATCTGTTTCCAAAGCTTTTCTCACTGAATGGATATCACAGTATGGAGTCCATACCACCATCATTACTGATCGTAGAAAACAGTTTGAATCACAACTCTTTCAGGAGCTCACGAAGACCATAGGTGCACGTTGGATTTGAACCACCAGTTGCCATCCACAATCCAATGGTATGGTGGAATGATTCCACTGTCAAATGAAAGCTGCCTTGCATGCTTACTCAGATCGGCAGTGTTGGAGTGAATATCTTCCAATTGTCCTTCTTGGCTGTTAAGCCTCAATAAAGGAGGATTTTGGTTATTCCCCAGCAGAACTTGTTTATAGCACATCTCTTTCATTGTCAGGCCAAATGTTGGCCCCAGTGAATCTGTCCATGCAAGATCTCACTATGTACATACACAGACTTTCAGACTTAGCAAATACATGCAAGAACTGCCACCCATGTCAACACGACACCAAACTAATAAATCATCAGTTCCAAAAGACATTAATTCTTGGACCCATGTGTTTCTATGAAACAACGCTGTGAAAATCTCCCTCACACCTCCATACACGGAACCCTATTGCATCCTGTCACAAACAAACTATATACCATAGACATTAATGATAAAAAGGTAACTGTCTCAATAGACAGGCTTAAGTGGGCATACACAGACAGTGATACAATACCACTTCATACACCTTCCACATTCACAGTACAACATAATGCTACTCCACTGCAACCACCACCAACACCATCACACACACCAACCCCTCCTCCATCTAAATACATCACTATGACTCATAGTGGTCACTGTGTACATTGGCCCACCAAGCTGTCTAAAACTATATACATCTGAACTATAATGAACTATTTGTGAACTTACCAAGGACTTTTCAACAAGTAACACCAACAACGCAGTTTTGTTCTTCACAGTATTCCTTTAAACTTTACCTAATCGACTTGAGAATTTTGCTTATTTCTTTGTATTCATATTCTGTTTACCCTTACCATGCTTTGCCTTTTCATTTCAGTTTCTCATTTTTTGTTGTATTGCATCCTTCCGTTTGTATTCCATGTTCTTACCTGCTTTTTGCACTGCATATTTACATACGCCATTTCTATTTTTTTTCCAACTTTTTCAAGTCTAGCAGGAGGCTATGTAGCGGAGTTACATATTACATAGTAATATGTAAGTCAAACTGCACAGCAGACGAATATGTCAATGAGGCATCTAGCCTTGCTTTGATACAGTAACCTCGTTCTGAGCTACACTGTAGAAAACTCTCAATTCTGCCCAGGTTCTTCACAGGTTTCAGTCAAAGACACGTCTTCTCTGCAACCCCACATGCAATATCCCATGTGCGACTCATATGTCTATTCACCTTGACACAAAATATATGGTTTGTAAACAAAGATATTTTATCACACATACATCCTCATCACGACTGTTCTCATTACACACATGCATAAATGCTGTAATATAAATATTATTTGTTACTTCTTTCAGTGCAAATGCAAAAATCAAAACTTTCTTTGTATGTAAACACTCATGTTTTTGTATCATATTACATGCTTCCACCACAAAAAGTGAACACAGAATAAACAATATATTTATACACAAAAATGTCTCATGGTGATACATACTGTTTTTCCATTTAATAACATGCCAACAACAGCCACTATAACCCTTTAAGAGAATCAACCAACTGGAATGATTGGAAGCCAACCAGGCAGAACGACAAACTTGACCACCAGAAAAACAGTACTTTAACAATTCAAAAACCAGATCTGTTTGCGGAAAAAATTACAAATACACTGGATTCCAATAAACACCATTACAAGCAAAAGTTCCTGCACAGGACGGAAAGAGAATCACAGAAACTGTAAACCAAACCCCTTTTTTACTATCTTCATTTCTCCCTTGTTTTCCTCCCTCTTAACTCAGTATAACTGAAACTTTGATGATATTCATTTCTTGTTGATCACTACTAACACTATTGAATTTTATGCATTTAAACAAGATGAGACACAGTTTTTCTTATTGACTGTTACAAACATTTAAACTTGTCAACATTGAAATTTTTAAACACGTCCTTCTAATTCATAATTCTAAACTTTTACCATTGATAAACAAGAAATATTCTTGAAACTAGTTTGGTATATATGTAAATAAATTTATTTAAAAACAATTTCAAGTTTTTCCAATTTAGGTGCATTTTCAACAACAAATTTGCCTATAATTTTTCCTGCGTGGAAATACACCCCCTCTTTTGTTTTATATATATATATATATATATATATATATATAT
>NC_068987.1:39680409-39681785 GCF_001194135.2 Octopus bimaculoides
TTATATATATATATATATATATATATATATTTATTTAAAATTCTGGACTAGTGGGTATATATCGATTAGAGTGTTGAAGTGTTGAGTAGAGCACTGGCACAGGTTGGGATACCTAGTGTCATCCGCAGTTGGAGTATATTTCCACTGGATCTACTTCAAGAACTCCAAAGTGTTAGTTGAGATAATAATAATTTCTTAAGTATCCAGAAGATGGATTTTTATCTTTATTTATTAATCTTTATTTTGTACAACAGTCATTTCAACCCATCCTGCTACTGTCCCTTATGGGTGAGACTCCATTCAACATGTTTTGCATCCATTTTGCAATCTTGGTCTCATCAGGTATATCCATACATAAAGTTGTGTCTCACTAAAGATCATGAGTTTTGGCTGTCATGTTGTTATATGCCCGTCTGGTTAGGGAATGAAACATTACTACAATTTTCAATTACTATTATCTTTACATAATAAGAATTGCAAACATTTATAAATATAGACAATATTTGTAAATATAGACAATTAGTAAATATAGGCAATTTGACGCCTATATATACATACATACACTCACACATACATATACAAATATCAGATGTATATATCTACATACCTGTGTATGTATATATAGGCATAGAGGTGTGTGATTCATCCTTGGTCATATAGATGTGGAGCAAGTCAGACTGACTGTGAGCTGCCCTAGTCTTGAGGTGACTGTGATGACAGACTTCTGGTGAGGTTGTCTTCCAGCCATAAATTATATGAACTACAGCTGAAATTGACCATATGGGTGGGTGGGCCAACGTGCCTTGTGTGAGTGTACGTATGAGTGGGTGTGTGTGTGAATGTGTGTGTGTGCATCCTGACCTAAGCTAGCTAGTTAAACAACCTTTCACTCCTAGACATTCTAGACTGCATATATATCTTTCCCTTCCTTTTTCTAGTACCATTCCTTTGTCTTAAATCCAATGTAACTCAATCCATTCCTGTCCATCCATCGACTTACCCTACAATTTTTTTTTTTTATCAACAGTTATTTGTCTATATTCAGAAATGTTTGCAATTCTTATTATAAACAGATAACAGTGACTGCAAATTGTAGTAATGTTTCATTCCCTAACCAGACAGGTATATAACAACATGATAGCTAAACATCAGGATCTTTAGCGAGACCACAACTTTATGTATGGATATATCTGATGAGACCCAGACTGCAAAATGGAGGCAACACAACATGTTGAAAGGAGTCCCATCCATAACGAACAGTAGCAGGATGGGTTGAAATGACCATTGTACAAAATAAAGATTAATACCAAATCCATCTTCTAGTAACTTAAGAAATTATTATTATTATTATTATTATCATCATCATCATCATCTCA
>NC_068987.1:39681838-39684909 GCF_001194135.2 Octopus bimaculoides
ATATGTCTGTATATGTGTATATGTGTGTGTGTATGTGTATGTCTATATATATATATATATATATATATATATTTATATACATACAAATATATATATATATGCGTGTATGTGTATGTGTGTGTATATATACTAGCAAATGCACCCAT
The DNA here is from genome assembly GCF_001194135.2 of Octopus bimaculoides. Classification (NCBI taxonomy): domain Eukaryota; kingdom Metazoa; phylum Mollusca; class Cephalopoda; order Octopoda; family Octopodidae; genus Octopus; species Octopus bimaculoides. Next base: position 39,681,985 of record NC_068987.1, read on the forward strand.
CCTTTGGATGGTGTAATTTATTATAATGGTGCACTCCTATGGACAGTTTAAGTTGAATTAACCAGCAGTTAGAAGTTGTTTCAAGTTGATAAGCGTAAAATGTATAATTACCATTTTCATTAGCAGTTTATGATATGATATTAAGAAACTTAGGTAATGAATAAATTTTTTTTAACACAAATTTGGCACTTGGTAATAAATGAAAATCCATGAAATGAAATCGCAATTGCATGAACTTATTTTTTTTGTAATGCCTGACACAACTGCATTGAAGCTCTTTTTCAATAAAAGTCATGTATGATAAAGAAAAGCAAGCGTTTATAGCAAACCTGCAAATAGAATAATGGCATGTACAAAAATAAATGTCAGAGCACGCTTATGAGCAAACAGTGTGTGTGAAGTAAGAAGGGTCATTGAAGGTAAAGTACTGTTAAAAGCAATCAGAGAAATGAAGCAAAATATCAATGAAATGCTTGTAGGAAGTCTAATTGCTAATGGCTACAGTTCGGCGTAGATATGAAGAATGCAGTAGAAGAATAACTACTGTAGGGCTGATTTGTAGATGACATTTTTTGCTTTTCCTTCAGGAGCATAGATGAATAAGTTGTCTGGATGACCAACTCTGGAACAACTGATGTAGAAATGTCCATGTGAAAAGCACGATGTTTGAAGGTCCAGTCTGACAACTTTCAGTGACTGACTTTGTGCTTTGTTAATTGTCATGGCGAAGCTGAGTTTCAGAGGGAACTGAAGTCTCTGCATAAGGTAGGGGTAGTCTGTTGGGGTTAGCAGAATTTTCAGAATGAAAAAGGTATCATTTTTGCTATGCCATGTGATAATTTGGGCTTCAATGACATGGTTCATCATTTGTTTGACCACAAAGCAAGTTCCATTGCATAGTGTGGGTGCATTTAGATTGCATAGAAGGATGACAGGGCAACCGACTTTTAAGTGAAGTTCATGGGGAGGGAGTCCTGGAGGATCTTGGAAGTTGAGAAATTCTATTGGAAAGTGTGTAACCTGATTGAGGTCGGTAAAGGTGTCAACTGATCTGTAACAACATTCTTGAGAAGGTAGCTGACTAAGTTGTAGTTAAGAGTATCGACAGCTGCATTTGTAAGTGCATGAACAGCCCTATTACAAAGCCAATCTGGTTTTATGTATTCTGTTGTAAGATTTGGGTAAATGGCAGAACATAAGTCATGAAGGCTGGAGACAGTGTGGCCAATGGTGGTAGTGTCAATGTATCCGTTGTCGTCATACGTAATTTGCCCATTGCCAATTTTAAGGAGCATTTCTGAAAACTGAGCTGTAGGCTGATCAGTCTGCAGGAGTGATCTCAAGTTGATGGTGAGTTGTTTCAATTGGACATGCGACCAAAGGAGGAATTTTTTAAGGCAGGCATTAAGTTCATCAGCAGGTGTTCTTTGGGTATAAATCAACAGAGTTTGTAGAAAATCTCCTGCAAGAAGGAGAGTTGCACCTCCAAGGATGTTGTTGTTTGATCTATGATCTCTCATGGTAGTATCAAGTGCTTGTAGGGAACATTTATGGGACATAGTTGCTTCATCCCAAACAATGTGTTTGCGCTTTTTCAAAATTGTTACTTCATCTGAGGAATGCATTATGTGGCATGTTGAGTTTTCTTGATGTGCTACATTGATAGGCAAATTGAAGGTAGCGTGTGCTGTTCGTCTGTTGTTGAGAAGAGTCAAGGCTATTCCTGAGGAGAAAATAGCAATAGCAAGGTCACCATTATGCCACAACTTTGCAAGAAGAAGATTCAGAAGAAATGTTTCCCCAGTTCCACCGAATGCGTCTAAGATGTTTCTGTCAGTGTGTATGTAGATGTTTCTGAAGACGAAATTGTATACATCAGCTTGATCAAAATTCTGAAGGGTCTCATTGTCAGCAATGTACTGTTTGAGTTTGTGTATGTTGTAGGATGTTTCTCTGAGAATGAGGCAATTGGGACAGACATCTTCATTTCTGTCAGGAGTGTTGAGAGAATAAGCATCCAATCGTTGACTTCCAATTGCTATAACCAAGTCTTCCAAGAGAAGAAGCCCTCCATTGTAAATGGCAGGGATAGTGGGAGTGTCAACACTACTCGTGATTTGGCAAGTCTGCAGCAAAATGTCATGGCACATTGAGTCTTCATATTTATTCCAAAGTGGATGTGTGTCTGTCAGATTACAGAAAACCAGCATTATTGTGAAAAGGTGTTGGAGCTTGTGCGGAGAATGACACAGATAGGTCTCAAGTGCATTATCATCCTGATCATCTGTATCCAAAATTTTCTGTTTGGAGCAGGCATCTTTGAAAGTGCCACATAAGTGGCGGTCCACTGTGCGAAGGTCATCGAAGGAGGTTGGTCCCTTAATGAAATGATGTAAGAACCGCAAATGGAAGCATTCAGAGTTCAAGGGGTGAACTGCATAGACGCATCCGATTGTGTCACCTTTGTACATGGTTGGATCCAAATGCGTAGGCTGGCCTTGTTTTCATGGTTGCCACTGATTGTCAACCAAAAATTCCTGGTTGTGACCTTTTAGATGATTGTTATATAAGGGAAACAATTGATTTCTGACAGTTACTTTGCAAAGAGTTACCTCTCTTGTCCACAATTGTCACTTTAGAAGGTTTTTCTGACCTTCTGACCCTAGAAGCCCCATTACTCCATATTACTCCATAAGTGAAAGATCTAAAGAGTGTAGAGCCATCTGTGGAACATGCGATGTTATTTGCCTAGTGTGAATGAAATCAGATGAAAAATATGAATTTTATGTGGGATCAACCTAATGGTTGGTCACATATACACACACACGCACACACCTTCCGTCTTATATATATGTATATATATATATATCATCATCATCATCTCATATATATATATATATATATATATATATATATATATATATA
>NC_068987.1:39685993-39690366 GCF_001194135.2 Octopus bimaculoides
TATATATATATATATATATATATATATATTTATATATATATATATATTATTTTATTATTTCCTCATCCACTGACATCACCAATAGTTAAAGTCAGAAATGACTTTTCTTAAATATGTTTAATTTTTATTTTATTTTTATATTAGTTGAATGAAGGAATGTCATAGGCTGAATTCGATTTGGGCATTCTTTTTGTTAGTGTTTATAAACTGGTAACATTTCTGATGTTCAATTTGAATTTCACTAATTTTGGATAGCTTTGATAATGTTGTATTAAATACATTTTCAAGGATATTAATATCAATATGTGTGTTTGTGTGTGTGTGTGTATGTACATGTATGTGTGTATGTATATATATATATATACACACACACAAATATATATGCTGGTGCAACACAAATAATTGTCAGCTTTATAAGGTGAAATCTATAGGAGAGATATAATTTTCTCTGTATGCATTTTTTGTTATATATGTGTGTGTGTGCATATGTATATGTATATATATATATAACGTACATATACACACAAACACACACATATATACATATACATACACACACACACATATATATATATATATAAACATCCATATGTATATGTATATGTAAATACATATACATATATGCACTACATATTGTATGCTATGATTTATTATGATCATAGTGATGATACTGATGTTGACTACAATAGTAGTGATGATAAAAATAACTGAAATACAAACAGGCACAGTATATTATAAAAAACTTATGAATTGGTCCAACACAAATATATAGAGGAAATAGAAGTTGAAATCACATAAACAACATCAAAGAAATTCAAAACTGTGCAAAAGTTTCATTGGCTGAAGATAAAATATGTTCACATCAATCCAGTCCAAATACATGTTCATGCACACACACACACATGTTTATATATACATATATGAAAGGAATAATCGTACAGGCTGACAAAACTGGAAATTTGTACAACATAGACATAGAATTACACAATGAATTGTTACATAAAGAAATACTTAAAAATTACAAAATAATAAATGAAAATGTTCTCAGATCTATTAATCTTGAAGCTAAAAATGAATGAATATGGAATTGACAACATAACAGAGATTTATGAACCTTCCAGACCAAAAATTAGCCTTAAGGACCATAAAGAAAATTTTGAGGTTGATATGTCCATGTAAATCAGACCTTGTAAAACTTAGCAAAATAATTATAGATAAATATATACACTCTCTAAAAACCAAAATTAAACCTAGCCTATGGTCCAAATCACAAGATGCAATTAACTGGTTTACTAACATTCAAGACAAGAGAAAATGTAAATTTATCCAAATCTACATTAATGACTATTACCAATCTATTAACCTAATTTTATTAAAAGGCACTCATCTTTGCTAAGAATAGAACTAACTTGTCCGTGAAAGAAATAAAAATTATACTGGCAGCTAAAAAACAGTGATATTACATGAAGGTAAATATTGGGCAAGGAAAGATACACCAGACTCCTTCGATATACTGATGGGCACACATGACTCTGCTGAGGTAACTGACTTAGTCGGCATCTATCTACTACACAAATTTAAGGAGGAATTTCCTGAATTTGAAGGCTGACTATACCGGGATGCTTCCCTTTCTTAGGGCACCTCACACTCTATACATACATACATACATGCATGCATGTATGTATGTATGTATAAGAGTGTGAGGTGTGGTGTACAGAAATTGAATATTGAGAAAAAAATCGTCAGAATTTTGAAAAATAAATCTCTATATTTCTTCATTATTATTAGCGCACTTGTTAATTTCTCGAACTTGTCAAATAGAATTTTGTGAATGTACAAACAGATTGTTCATTCATATCAAACAGATGTTTTTGAGGGGTTTTGTTTAGAAGTGAACATTGTTTTTGTTTTCTTGGGTGAGGTTCCATGACAATAGAGATAGATAGATAGATAGAAAGAAATATAGGTAGGTAGATTGGCTGATATCTAGATATATACATTTCTTTATTGGCCACACAGGGCTGAACACAGAGGGGACAAAATACAAAGTAGAGCTTTTCTTTTTGGGAAGAAGAGAAAAAAAGTGGGTCGAATTTCGATCAAAAGGGATTGTGGAAAAAAAAAACTGATCAATAGGGATTGTGTATCACAGAAATGTCAATGTAAAAAGGGAAAACAGATTAGGTTTATCTGTGGAAAGAAAAGCGTATGAAAAAGACCATGGTAACCTTGGGCAATAATGTCATACAAAGAAACACATTACAGTAAGTGACTCTCTTTTTTTGGTTCATAGGATTATGCTCAAGCTGGCTTTGTCATTCACACATGCCATCCTTGCTTCATTCACCCATCTTTTTTTGAAACATTCACTAGACAAAACTTCCCTCTCTACTCTCACCTTCCTCTTCAAGTGATACCTTGAAGAAGGTGATGAGAGATTGACCAGAGAGAAAAGTGTTTGTCTCTAGACCTTTCAGACACGTCCACCATACACATTCTTTCACCATAGCCACAAGTATGATGAAAATGGCTCTTCCTTCTTGTTTGAAGGAAGGAGGCATGACAATATCGATAACAGACTTGGCTGATAATCCAACTCGTCCCACATGCAATAGCAGTCGTTCGACATAGGCCCGCAGGTCGGAAATGGTTTGACACTGTACGAGTGCATACAGAATGGTTTCGTCACTCTGACTGCATCTCGGGCAGGTTGGCCCCATATTTCTTGAGCCATGCCTGTAGAGCTTATCCCGAATGGGTAGTGCTTCTTGATAGCACTGCCAGGCCAGGGATCTCTGGAAGTTGTCTATAGGTCCCGGACAGAAAGTTGTCTTGAACAAGCGGGTCAGGTCTCGATAGATGTCCATTTATGCGAATTACCGAACGGATGCCTCTTTACAAAGGAGCTATCCAGCCGCGGAAGACGGGACCAAAACTAGCCGCTATGAGGAGAACCTCCAAGTATCGATGGTCTACCCTATCGAAAGCTTTGGATTGATCCAAATTGATCAGGGCCCCACCCATACCAGGCTCCTCAACTACCCTGTCTATGATGTAGCGCATCAGATAGAGGTTGTCATGGATGATCCGGCCCAGCATGGCAGACGTTTGCACCTTGTTGACCAGTTTCTTGATGACAGGCGCCAACCTCTTGGCTAATGCTTTTGCCAAAATTTTCCAGTTTGCATTGAGCAGAATGATGGACCTAAAGTTATCTATTACGTCCCCCTTGTTTGGGTCTTTCTTCAGCAGTGTTATGGCTCCTTGGCTCACAAAAAAAAGGGATGCCCCCATTTTGCTGTCAGTTGCAGTACACTGCTGCCTAGATGTCTCCAAACAAATCTGGCATACAACTGTAAAATTTGTAGAGTAGACCATCCAAACCCGGCGATTTGTCCCTCGAGTATTCTGCCATTATGTCCAGCACTTCCACTGCCGTGATGGCACCTTCGTAGCAACCTGCCTCTCTTGTCGAGAGTCATGGCAGGCTGTGCAGACAGGCACTGAAGTTCACCCTACATTCTCGCTCGCCACTTGTCCCAAACAGTCAGGCAAAATGCTGTTGAAAGGCCTCACACATTTTACTTACTTGGCTCGAGTTATTCGCACCCCTGTTCATCTACCAGAAACAAAATGGTGGCTTTGTTGCCCTGTTGTGTCTCCGCCACTCAGCCCTCTTGTGCGGCTCCAACACCATCGTTTCTTAGAGCACGCATCCTAGCTCTGACAACATACCCTTCGTGTTTGGCATTGAAGTGTTGGTCGAGGGCCAACCTCCCAGCCAAAACATTGGATATGATGCCACTTCTAAGATGGATGGATGGATGGATGGATAGATAGTCACACAGACAGACAGATACATAGATAGTCACACAGATAGATAGATAGATAGATAGATAGTTAGGTAGAGAAAGGGGAGAAAGAGAAAGGGGAGAAAGAGAAAGGGGAGAAAGAGAAAGGGGAGAAAGAGAAGGGGGATCCCTCTTCCTATTTACCATTCATTTATTTATTTAGTGATTTACTGTTGTATTGGAATGGGTTTAAGGATGGTGACCTCTTCAAAAAAAAGTGGGTGTGGTGTGATCAAATTCGATGTCTGGCATCTGTGCTGGTGGAGCGCTAAGAGCACTATCCGAGCATGATTGTTGCCAGAGCAGCTGACTGGCTTCTGTGCCGGTGGCATGTAAAAAGCACCATTCAAGCATGATCGTTGCCAGCGTCACCTTACTGGCATGTGAAAAAACATTTGAGCGGGGTCATTGCTTGTGCTGCTGGACTGGCTCCTGTGCAGGTGGTACATAAAAAAACACCATTTGAGTGTGGCCGTTGCCAGTACTGCCTGACTGACCCTACACTACACTCTCAGAGTAGTT
>NC_068987.1:39691700-39700703 GCF_001194135.2 Octopus bimaculoides
ATATATATACATACGCACACACATATATATATGCTTCATGGCAGAGAAACATAGGCCATGACTGCTGAAGACATGCGTAGACTCGCAAGGAATGAAGCCAGTATGCTCCAATGGATGTGTAATGTCAGTGTGCATACTAGACAGAGTGTAAGTACCTTGAGAGAAAAGTTGAACCTAAGAAGCATCAGTTGTAGTGTGCAAGAGAGACGATTGCGCTGGTATGGTCATGTGTCGAGAATGGTTGAGGATAGCTGTGTGAAAAAGTGCTACACCCTAGCAGTTGAGGGAACCTGTGGAAGAGGTAGGCCCAGGAAGACCTGGGATGAGTTGGTGAGGCAAGACCTTCGAACATTGGGCCTCACCGAGACAATGACTTCTGACCGAGACTTTTAGAAATATGCTGTGTGGGAGAAGACCCGGCAAGCCAAGTGAGACCTAAATCCAAGGCCTCTGCCAAGGGTGTAGTCAGCCCAGTTATGCGTACCTTTCCTTCGTTGGACACTAAACTCTGCTTGTGAAGACCTGTTGAGGCAAGTGAAATCGAAATCGAACTAAATTCGACGACTGGCACCCATGCCAATGTCGTCTCCTTCATTGGACATGAAACACGGCTTGCGAAGACCTGTTGGGGCAAGCGAAAGGGAAATCGTGATGGCACCTGTGCTAAGTGTCGCCTTTCTGACACTTGTGCCAGTGGCACGTGTAAAGATTTTCGAGCGAGATCGTTGCCAGTGCCGCTGGACTGGCACTTGTGCAGGTGGCACGTAAAATACACCATGTTGAGCGTGGCCATTGCCAGTACAGCCTGACTGGCCTTCGTTCCGGTGGCATGTAAAAGCACCCACTACACTCTCAGTGTGTTTGGCGTTAAGAAGGGCATCCAGCTGTAGAAACTCTGCCAAATCAGATTGGAGCCTGGTGTAGCCACCTGGTTCACCAGTCCTCAGTCAAATCGTCCAACTGATGCTAGCATGGAAAGCGGACGTTAAACGATGATGATGATATATATATATATACACACACACACACATATATATATATATATATATTCATTTTGCAAGATTCTTGAAGTGAAATCGTGTGTTGAAACAGATATTGTTGTATTTGTGGATGGTCATATTGCCAGTTTAGCCAATAAAAACACATGCACTATATATTTGGCGTTAATTTGCTTCAGCTTTATTTTATTTTTTACCTTAATCATATTTCGGCCAGAGTTCTTTCGTTACACTTCTGTGACATCATCAGTGGTCCTTTGCTTTCTTCTTTTTTATTTATGTGTCTTTCCTTACTAATGATCAGCCATTTTGTATTTTGTATTCTTATTGTATGTGTCTTCAATTGCGCATACATATACCCCTATGTGTGTCTATGTTTAGTAAGTGCATGCGTGTGTGGGGTGAGTGCCTGTATTATCTGTATCCCCTGTTTATACAGATTCGTTTAATATGTCTTTATTTATTTATTTGTTCATGTGTTTATACCTACTCATTATTTTTTTTCTAATCTTTCCTTCTTTTTTGTATTTAATTTAATTTAATTTTGTTAACGTATATAGTTATTTAATTCCATATGTTTATCTGTGTATTGTATTATATTTTGTTCATATTGTTATCAGTTTATGGGGATCTTATTCTGTCATATGTTGTGGTGTGTGTGGTGGGGGTGCTAGTGTTCCATTCCAGTTTCCTATTCAGGCTAGGTTTATCTTTTATTATGTGTGTAGCTTCTGTAATTTGTCTAAGCGTTGCATCTGTTCTATGTGTGGACAAGATTTTAACTCCTAACGATCAGCCCTCGATTCACTAACACTATTTACAAACTCTATGCTTGGAATGACCAATTTTAAATACTATTGGGACTTACACACAAGGTACAGGAAACTTATATGTATACCATTCTGCTTAAAATATGGAACTGCAGATACTACATCCCTGCATATCTCACATCTGTTTTCATTCCTCCACTTCACTCTCTATTTCATATCTTCTCTAGAATAACTATTGCTTAACCATTTTCTCACACCGTCTCCAATGAAGATATATATAGAATATTCCGGAAACAGCTGTTAGATCTTTTCTTTATATATGTTCTGAAATCTTTCACAGCCTTCAATTTTTATCTCATTCTGTTAATTTTTTATGTATATATTTACACACACACACACACACACACACACACACACACACACATACATACACACACATGCACACGCGCGCACACACACATACACACACACACACATATAATAGATATAACAGAAAAGGTTCAAATAAAAAATCACAACCTTACACATAATAAAAAATCACAACCTTACACTTGTGAAGCAAATAATCTAACCATCATGCCATGTGCCTTCACTACACAAATGCATATAGTGTAACAATATATATATATATGTATATATTGATATGCTTCTTTCAACTTCAGAAATCCAATCTTAATGTAATGTGGAGTTTAAAATTTTTTTATAATCTAAATTTTCAAAATATACAATTCAGTTTGTTTTTGTATTTTATATATATATTTTTTGCTTTGTTTTAATCAATAACATATTCATTTAGCAGTATAAGTTTATCATAAACCATAAAAGTCTGCCTGGAGCATCTGAAATTTCATGACATGTAGTCCAACAACACTTCTCCCTGTGAGAATCGATAGTTTGTTGCAGGGTTAATTTCCAGATGTCAGGTCTCATGTTTCAAGATGTAAACATTTAGAAATCTTACATTTAACTTTATTATAATAATGGTTTCAAATTTTGGCACAATACCAGCAATTTTGAGGGGAGGGGCAAGTTGATTGCAATGACCCAGTCCTTAATTTAATCAACTTCAAAAGGATACAAAGCAAAACTGGCATTGGAATTTGAACTTTGAATGTTTGGCACTGGAAAAAATGCCACTTTGGTCCAACATGCTAATGATTCTGCCAGCTCACTGCCTCAATAATTATTTCTAATTTTGGCTCAAGGCCAGCAATTTTGAGGGGGTTGGAGTTAGTCAATTACACCAACCCCAGTGCTCAGCTGGTACTTATTTTTCTCAAAAGGTTGAATGGCAAAATTAACATCAGCAGAATTTACTTTTACTTCAAGATCCCCATCACCTTTACTGTAATGAGAACTTTATCTGAAAGTGGGGTTCCTGAACAAGCATCAGTAAGGCACCAAAAATTCAAATCAAACCCCAGCATAGCAATATCATTCATGCACAGGGCAAACAGTGTAGGACAAAGCAGGTTGCCCCTTTGAATTCCCATACAGCAAAAAGAATGTGCTGGTCACCAAAGGATAGATTACAGAGTTTCCAGTATGACTGCTACAGGCAAAGAGTTCTGAAGCCCTGTTTTTTATTGAGCTGAGAATGACATCATATCTGATTGAATTGGAGGTATTTTTTGTGTAATGATGTTTGAGAACTCCCCAAGATGTGATTATGATTGTCTTTGTATGCAAGTTTAGTGCTAATTCTGAGTTGGACAAGTACAAATTTCAAGTACAGATGGTAGGCATTTGATGATAAACACACCTTCAATGAGGTACCTGGAAGGACAGTCTCAAAAGAAAATTTCTTCATGAACTGTGTGATACATTCAAAATGCTCAAGGCTAGTGTCACCAGCTGACAGAAAGATACCCTTTTTAAAATGTTAGGGGTGAAGACCATCAATTTCAGAACCAGACTCTATAGGAAAGGGAGTGATCACCTTTCTGGCATTATCTGGAATAGTACAGACAATTGCAAACATCCATCCAGCAAGGCAGATGGATGTTTCCTTCTTAATCAATTGATCCAATATTGATGTAAAACTTACTCCTCTATCTCATCTAAAAGTTACACACCTGAAAGTTTCAGAATAATCAGTTTTAAAAAAATACGTTAAAATATTTTCCCACCCAAGATAGAGATTTTTCATCTCAAGAATCTTTCTCTATCATCTTAAAAAGAATGAGCATAATTAGGTAGTGTAATATTTATGTAACTATGGTTTTGTTTCCCATACCTGGATTTCTTTCCTCATAATTGTTTCCATAACAAATATCTTAAATTAAACTTTCCATAGATCCATTTTCCAAGATGTAGATTACAATAAAGTTATTAAAAAATTCTTTATTTTTAAGTCAGAAAGGAAAGAAGCCAATACTTTTTCAATTATTCAATAATTTGATCATGATCATTGTACAATATAAAAAAAGAGAAGACATTTTTGATATTATTTTGATGAACCTTATTCCATATCAATTTAAAACTGGTAACCATAATGAGAAACATTTTCAAGTTGATATGTTTAGCTTATAAAACAAGTGTGTCACACATCAGATGTCAAAATGATTGTAGAACAACATAAAATGAAGTATTTTGCTAAAGAACACTGCACTACCTCATCTGCGAGTCAAAATCACAATCTCATGATCATGAGTGCAGCACCCTAACCACTAAGCCAAAGATTTCAGGATGTCAAGAAAATAAAAGTGAATGCAACGAGGAGGCAGCTGCTGATTATCCCACAGAACAAGTTCCAGGAATGCTTCAATCAATGAGGATCACAGGTCAGTGCAGGTGGCATATTTGCAGGTGCTTTTCTCTTTTACCTTGCACCCTGAAGCCTGTTAATGCTGGTTGCAACAAAGTTTCTAATACCATTTCGACACAACAATCTTCATTTTGTTCACTCCAAGGCAGTTCCCTCAAAGGTGTTGTGCTCTATCTTTATTTCTAAGAGATTACTCTTCTGCTTGTCCTTATATGGTCAACCAACATTCCTGTGCCCACTATCACGTTGGCTGTACATGAGGACATTGGGTATTCTTTTGTCACTCATTCTAATGACATGACAAGCCCAGGGCAATTGTGATTGCATAAGGAAGCTCTTGATTTCACCAATCTTACACTTGCTAAACACGTTAGCATTAGAAACTCTGTCTTTTAGTAAATAACCGCAGATTGTCCTCAGACAGTCTTTGCGGAAGATGTGCTTGCCAGGCCTTAGTAAAGTCAATGAATACCATGAACAACTCTTGGTTTTCTCACGTACTTTCCCCATGACCTGTTGAAGCGAAAAGATCATATTGATAATGCCACAACCAGACTGAAATCCACACTGTGATTCTGGATAGATATCATTTACATGTTTGAGGATCCTGTCAAGAATGAGTCGAGCAAGAATCTTACCAGCAATAGACAGAAGCGATATCCCATGATGATTATCACAGACACTTCTGTTTCCTTTGTTCTTATAAAGATGTTGAATTGAGGCATTCTTGAAGTCCTGTGATACACAACCTATCATATGTATATATATATAACATATATATATATATGTGTGTGTGTATAACATATATAGGCGCAGGAGTGGCCGTGTGGTAAGAAGCTTGCTTCCCAACCACATGGTTCCAGTTTCAGTCTCATAGTATGGCACTTTGGGCAAGTGATTTCTACTATAGCCTTAGGCCGACCAAATCCTTGTGAGTGAATCTGGTAGATAGAAACTGAAAGAAGCTTGTTGCATTCATATTTATATACGTGTGTGTGTGTGTGTGTGCATGCGCATTTGTTCCCTTATCACCACTTGACAACCAGTGCTGGTGAGTATACGTCCCTGTAACTTAGTGGCTCAACAAAAGAAATCAATAGAATAAGTACCAGGCTTAAAAAATAAGTACTGGGGTCAATTCATTTGACTAAGAATTCAAAGCAGTGTCCCAGCATAGTTGCAGTCTAATGACTGAAAGAGGTAAAAGATAAAAAGTAACAGATATACATATATATATATATAAAGATTTAAATACACAACCCAAAAATCTAGAAATAGTCTCATGCTTTTATGATACTTGATCAGGCATATTTATAAAATACACCATGTGTCTTAAAGCAATCTTTCAGGCTCTGTTCATGTGTTATATATATTTTAAAAACAAGGACTTTGGACAGTAAAAGAATAAGTAAAAAACATGAAGCTGTTATTACTCTAAAAGATCGGAAACCCAGTTTCAGTAATAAGCTGACCTGTAAGCTTTTAAACCCAGCGAGGACTGAAATGGGTTTAGGAACTAAAAAAATACTAAGGAAGGTTAAGATCAGAATTAGAGAGAGCTAAACTACAACAATGGGATAATAGCAACACGGTCATAGATTGCTCTAGGAATATAAAAGATAAGCATAGAGCTAAATTCAGTCAATTTGACATTGTTGGTTTCTATCTCTCAATATCAAGATCATTGCTAAATAAGGTGACTGAGTTTGCAAAAACATATGTAGATACATATTAAATACACCTGCATGCAAGAAAGACTCTTCTATTTAGTAAGGGCTCAGCATGGGTTAAAAAATCAGAAACAGAAGAATTGCTTGATGTATCGACAGGATTGTATGACAGTGCAAATATCTACAATCTTGTGGGTTTCTTTATATTAAATACACTGAGAACCAAGTTCCTATCCCATAATATTGGTCTATATAGAGATGATGGGTTGGGAATATCTCATTGATACCTTTAGTCAATTAGGCTTCAAAATCACTGTTGTTTCTAATCTGTCCTAACATTGATTTTTTAGATGTTTCCCTAAACTTAAACTCCGTCTTCTATAAGCTGTATCATAGACCAAACAAGAAGGTCTCATACATAAACAGTCCTGTCACACCCCCTCCTATAGTCTTCAAAAATTTGATAGTTAACATTAGTAATATGATATCAAATCTATTTTCTTCTAAACAAATATTTAATAAGGAAACCCCGTCCTATAACAATGCCCTAGCTAACAGTGACTTCAAAGATAAAATATATTACAACTCTCTAAGCAAAAGTAGATTTTAAAAAATAGACCTAGGAAAATAATTTGGTTTACCCCTCCTTTCTCTCTTAATGTTAAGACTAACATAGGCAAGAAATTCCTGTCTCTTTTAGATAAACATTTTCCAATAAATCATAAATACAGGAAAATTTTTAACAGACACTCAATAAAAAATATCATACAGCTGCTACCTCAATATGTAGAACATTATAACTCACAGAAATTATCAAGAGACCACTCCCAGTTGTAACTGTCAAAAAGCTGAAGCTTGCCCACATGACTAAGCATGTATGATAAACTCTGTCATATATGAAGTTGAAGTTATATCTATGCTCCAAGACAAATCAATCGAAAAGAAGAACTACATGTGAAGGCGAATTCAAGAGACATTATGCAAACCACATGTCTTCATTCCAGCACATTGATAAAAATAATGCAACCAAGTTGACTAGACATGTATGGAATTTGAGGAGCAGCTCCATACCACATGCAATTAAGTGGAGAATAGTGGAGAAATCCAAGCCATATGTTAATGGATCTAAGAAATGCAACTTATGTGTAGCAGAAAGATCCCATATTCGTCTTAGATCCAGCAATTCCAAAAGATTGCTTAATTTGAGATCCGAAATTTTTAGCAAGTGTAGACACATGGACAGGCTTCATTTATCAAATTGGTGGGCACCACTTGCTCTGGATTGAGTTGCTGTCTTGCAGACTTTGACATATTTTCTGTTATTTTGTTCTTAATCAGTTGTAGTTAATGAGCTTTCTGCAATCAGGGAGGATGAGGACATTGGTTTTCTTGATTTTGTTTCTTATTTTTTTGTTCCATTTTTTGCACCAACCTTCTTGATGTTTTTTCCACATTTTTTATTATTTTTTTACTGTCCAGCATCCTTGTTTTTAAAATATATATAACACATAAACAGAACCTGAAAGATTGCTTTAAGATACATGGTGCATTTTATAAATATGCCAGTTCGTGCATCATAAAAGCATGAAATATGCCAGTTTGAGTATCATAAAAGCATGAAATATGCCAGTTCGAGTATCATAAAAGCATAACAGCTCTTTCGGTTGTTTATTTAAATTGATACTTATCTCTAATTGGATGGAGTACTTTTTTGTTGATTCTACCTCTATTGGATTTTAAACTACACACACACATAGATCTCTAGTTAAAACATTGAGTTTATAAAATAATGAAAATTCAGAATTTATATTTTCTTATAATAATCATATTTTTAAAAATTAAAAATGAGTTAACAATTCCTACAAATTTTTGTAGTTTGCAGCTGTTAGATATTTTAAACCTTAGGCACAGTACTGATAACAAGGACACAGTCTGCCATAAGACTTCAGGTTGCTGGTAACATGCAAAATAGATCTGATACTTATCAGCAGAAACAATAAGAAACCAAACAGATATAGACAGGCAGATGCAAATTGAAATAGTTTCACTCACCAAACAAGTAAACGTATTCTTCTGGGTGGCAATAAATAAAGTAAATGGTCAGAAGCACCAATATTATTATTTCAAGCATATTAGACATAAAGCAACCAAAGAATGAGTGTCTTGTGTAACTTCACACAAACACACTCAAATACATTTGCACACACACACACACACACACACACACATATATATAACATATATGTCCAAAACCCATGTCAGCATGGAAGACAGATGTTAGAAGATGATATATATGAGTAGACGAAACGCATGCATCTAATAAATGTAAATTTAATGGTAACACATACAACAAGGAATTCTCACATCATAAGCAGCCAATAACTCTAAACAAATATATTGCAGTTAGAGTTGATAGTAGTAATACTAAATATATCAAATTTAAGGAACATAAGAATACATTACACACACACATTCTGTTATATGTAACAGAAACAGCATTAGATTAAAATGGCTATCTGTGTATCATTCTGTAAGTAAATACATCACAAAAAATGCCCAATTAGGCAGACTCACGCATTTAGCATTCTCACCAGCCACTGATGGATGATTTTTGTCTGCTACTGATATAATTTGTGTTTTTATCACAGTAGTCAATAAGAGATATTCTCACTAGATGAATACTACAGTAAATTTGTGTATTTGTGATGTACAATTAAGTATGATACATAGATCTCTCTCTGACATTTACATATTATATATATATATATATATATACACACACATATATATATATATAT
>NC_068987.1:39705343-39708635 GCF_001194135.2 Octopus bimaculoides
ATATATATATATATATATATATATATATATATATATATATATATACATATATATATATCATAAATAAACAAGAAATAATGATGAATTTTCTTTGTGATGATCGTTTCCAAAAGAATGGTTATTTATTATTTACCTATACATTCATATACAGATATTATATAATGCAGTATTATAATAAATAAAATATCCATTTCATTTTGTCAAATATTGCGCTGAATCATCATGTTACATCTGTGAGAAATACATCTCAATAATGGGATCTAGTAATGGGTTTAGTAAATATATATTATACAACTTAAAAAATAATTCCTTGGATGTTGTGGGTGGTCTTTATATGGATGACACTTTATTCCTCTTTCCTTAACCATGGTAATGTAGAAATAGAATAAGTAAAACAGGGAATTCTTCAAAAATATTGGCCTCTCTGTGTTACAATCAAAAAGTATTTAATTTCTTTGATGTCACACTTGAATTAAATACAGCCATACCAACTGAATGAACATCTCCATTATGATGAGCTTGCACTTTACAGCAATATTAGTCATAAGTGGTCAAGAAAGTTGATTAATCCCACTAATATATGCTGTATTATACACATGAAACATGTGTATCTAATAAATATAAATTTAATAGTAACACACACAGCAAGGAATCTTCACATCATAAGCAATTAGCATTGAAAGTAATACTAAACCTATCAAATTTGAGAAACATAAGAATACATTGTGAAATAGGGAAATTACATGACATAGCCCACCATATGCAATCAATTTAAATACTAATGTTCCTAATATCTGTTAATGCATTAAGAGAGACACTTCTCTCCTACTAGTAGATATTGAAAATTTTTCGGCCGACACATTGTTAAACTTTCCTATTTGACCACTTTGGACTTAACTGATAATATAGTTACCATTTATTATAAAAAGAATTTAAAAAACCTGTTCAGGAATAATATAGATAAATTTTATCATCCAGACATTAACTTTCATCCCTATTTAAACAATTCCGACATAATAGGGATAATATCAAGAACATTGAAGCTTCCAATATCTATCTAGTACAAGTTACTTAAGTAGTAACCCTATAATTGATATACAGAGAAATAATAATGGGTCTAATGGCAGTGTTAACTAATATTCTTCTCTTAGTTTAATAAATTATAATGGTAATGATAATTTTAGTCACAATAAATAGTAGTAATAATTATTATAAATATGATAACAACCATCTCATTCAGAATAGACTTGTAATAATGATTGTAAACATTTTAATAAGATTACTTATAACAATAATAATTAGCAATACTGGTAATAGTAAATGCTAATAACAATAGTAGAAAGAGAATAAAGCTTTATCTGTATAAAAACAACCTACAATACCGAAGATATTTTTCAAACTGTGTAATATATAATTATATTTTATATTTCCTTTAAGTACTTTCAGCCAGAGGCTGAGGCCGCGCTGGGGCACCATCTTTTAGTGTGATTTGGTTTTGTTTCTGGTGAATTAGCGAGTTGGATAGAGCTACACTTCTTTGTGCCTCCTGCAATGATGTGGGTATTCTTACGAATTGACTTAACATAGCATTTGACAAAATCAAATGGATGTTTTATTTTATTTTTAAGCAACATTACGCAATATCTATATATGTACAAACAGGTAAACAATGAATAACAATTCAATAAAAACAACTGTCAGGCAAAAAAAAAGTTGTTTTCATTTCCTACTTATTTATCATTATTATTTACTGTGTTAAATGTACTATAATTAGTTTTTATATGATCCTTGGATTATAGAGTGCTTAATTATTATTGATTAATTAATAATTCATTAATTGGTTGATTGATAAAGTGTACTGTTGGTACTCCTTTTTAAGCACTCCATTAGCTACATACATTAAGTGCTTTCAAGTTGATAGTTTGGATCAGAAGGATCCCCAATACTTTGATATACATTATTTTGAAACTGGAAATATGTGAGAAGTTATCTATGGACTTTGAGCTTTATGTGGAAACACTTTTCAAACTGGATTAAAAACTTTATGAGAGCTCTATTTATAGCTTTTGGTTTTGAAATCAATAAGGCTCTAAAAAAATAATGCTGATATAACATGATTACAGTACATAAATTTGAAAACCTATATGTTTGGTTGATGTATTGAAATGACAGAAGTATGTCTATATAGAATATGTGGAAACATGTATGTGTGTGTATAGAAGGATGCTTGTACATTCAACAAGTTACTTATATGTACATGTGCGGATATGTGCATGTGTTAGCATACAGACTTTGCATGTGTATGCAAGTGTATGTGTGTGAGGGGTGAAATGTCTATGTATGCAACATTCTACATACTTATATTATTATGCTTTTTCATATCACAACTGCATCAGCCAATCAGATGTGAGTTTTCAACTTTATGTACCACAGTCATATGACATTAACTGTATTTTCTAGTGCATTCTATTAACTTCCATACCAAATCTATAAACACACTGCCCAGAATGTTTTGAATCCAGTTTGAAAAGTGTTTGGGGTTTATCAATAACTCCTGCATATTCAACTTAACAGTAATACAACATATATATATTATACATATCATGGGTTTACTTGTCTCCCATTTGCAAAATAAAATGTTTGTAAATATACAAACATATATGTATGTCTGTGTATATATGTGTATGTATGTACACACACACACCTTTTTGCACAGTTTCATGGTACTAGATGTAAACAAAAATATGTGATGAAAGATGGGAGCTCTCATATTGCCAATTAATGGCAGAGTATCTATGTAAATTTAACAATTAATCATGATATGAAAAAGAATTAAATATCATTTATTCTGTATTACAGTTGCTTTCATCAATTTCCTTGGCTTAATTAAGAAATGTTTATTATATGACTTGTAATAGTAATGATTTTCATTTTTAGGATTTGAATAGTTGCAATGTCTAAGTAATTCCAAGTAAGAATGAGAAACAGCTTGTTGGTCTGGTTCAGTGAGAAAGAATTTACAGCTAAATGGAATATTTCATTGCATTGTCACAATAATATTTATACTATAATAAATAAGTGTAAACTGATAGGAATTACACATCAAAACTGAGATAACACTGAATGTCATAAAATATAATTAGTCCTGTGCCCTGCTACTGTCAACCAACTAACCAACAAACCAGCCAACCAACCAACCATTTAAACTCTATCTCTCATACAAACACAAATATACATATACATATGCCTGCCTGCCTACATATATATATATATATATATATATATATATATA
>NC_068987.1:39709062-39709805 GCF_001194135.2 Octopus bimaculoides
AGACCGATAGAATAAGTATTAGGCTTACAAAGAATAAGTCCTGAGATCGATTTGTTCGACTAAAGGTGGTGCTCCAGTATGGCCCCAGTCAAATGACTGAAACAAATAAAAGAAAGTAAAAGGAAAAAATAAAAAAACAAAGTTATTTTATTCCACACAGGTAGAAATATAGGAAAAACAAAAGTTGAAAATGCACTGACAATAGGTAAAATATTTTTATTGATATATTTAAAGCTTTAACTGATTTTCAAAAAGTTCAAATAGAAAGACATGGTTTATGTTGCAGCTGTCTTGCTTCTGACTATTTTTATAGGGAGTTCATGGCTCAAATTAGTATATGAGCATTAGTATATAGAGCACTGGTTGTTTGGACATGTGCAGTCAACTGTGTCAGCCTTAGCTTATGATGCCAAACATTGTCACTTGATACTAACATACAGATGTAGAGGGGAACCTACAAAAAATTCAAAGACCAGTCATATGACTATCCTCTACCAATCCAATCCTATCCAAAACATACTAATTTGAGCCATGAAATCCTTATAAAAATAGGGTTAGCTTCAAACACTAATTAGAAGCAAGACAGCTGCAACATAAACCACGTCTTTCCATTTGAACTTTTTGAAAATCAGTATAAACTGTGAAACCAGTCAAAGCTTTAAATATATTAATAAAAAATACTTTAACTATTCCCAGTGCATTTTCAACTTCTATTTTTCCTATATATATATATATATATATAT
>NC_068987.1:39709905-39712456 GCF_001194135.2 Octopus bimaculoides
ACCTTGGGCAAGTGTCTTCTACTATAGCCTTGGGCCAACCAAAGCCTTTGGTAGATGGAAACTGAAAGAAGCCCATCGTATATATGTGTGTGTGCATGCATGCATGTGTGTATGTTTGTGCGTCTGTGTTTGTACCCCCACCATTGCTTGAAAACCGACGTTGGTGTGTATACATCCCTGTAACTTTGCAGTTTGGCAAAATACACCGATACGATAAGTACTAGGCTTACAAAGAATTAAACCTGGGGTCGATTTGTTTGACTAAAGGCGGTGCTCCTGCATGGCCGCAGTCACATGACTGAAACAAGTAAAAGAATAAGAAACTATGCCACTTCAATCCTGAGCAATGCCAGGTATCTCTGCTAGGATATATATATATATATATATATATATATATATATATATATATATATATATATATATATATATAAATTCAATAATAGGACAAATTCTTTTACAAGAATTTACCAAGTAGCTAGCGTTCGGTAAAAATGTGCTTTTTATGGTAGTCTGACCTTAGAGTCCCTCATAGCGTGAGGCATTATTGTATAGTAATACCCTTATATAAATATATATATATATATATACATATATAAGTAAATGAAAGACAGAAGATGGAATATATGAGAATTTATTATTCATCACAACAGTTGTTTCGACACATCTAGCATCAATCCCTCACAGGTGGGACACTTAACAACTAGTTCAGGAGCCTCCGGTGGTGCAGATGTGTCTCATTGGATGATAAATAGACACAACTCATTAAAATAACAGTTCTGCAATGTATTTTCTCATTTCACACAAAGTAAAGCAGCAAAATGAAGGAAATATCTTCAGTTACATAGAAGATCAAAAATAAAATTGCAAATGTAAAAAAGAACCAAACATGTAATACATAGAGAAAAGTATTAAAAAATAACCGTTAACAAATATGGATGTATAAACACCCTCGCGCAAGCTGTATGGTGTGTGTATATGCACTTATACAAGCATCCACAAAAATGTATGCATATGCACACATGTAGTTTAATGCACTTACGATCACAAAGTGAATTAAATAGCTACTTGGTGTTGATAAGAATGTGAAGGTTAAAACTAAACAATTCATCAATGCCTTAAGGTAAATTATGTTAGCAGTTACTCAAATTCATTCTTACTGCATTGTGCAAAAGTACATTTATATACATGTAGGCATCTTGAGAGTCTTTCAGAAATTCCATTAAAGATCTTCTCGTTGGTCCACAGAATAGACAGGGATTCTTTGGAGCAGAGACAGCATCTCCTGGAAATGATGTATGGTTTTGCGTGCCTTACTATGGATCAAGTTATGTTGTAGTTAATTTTATCCTCCTTTAGTCGCTTATGCACCATATAGACAATAGTAGAATGCAACAAAAGTTCAATAACCCGCCTACTGGATCTAATGAACATACACATCTAAATATCAACAAAGGAGATGTAAACCACAATGAAAAGCACCAATTATGGCCAAATTGTAATAGTATAGAAATGCTATACAGCTAACATGGTAACAATGTCAGAAAATAGAGTCGGAACTGCCATATATACAAATATATATGATAAATGCTCATGCAGAGAAAAATCAAAATGCCCATTGATGAACCTCTGTGTCAATACAAATCTTATATATAAATGTACCATGCACACAAGGGGATGGCCATATGTTTACATTGGGCAGACGGCTGATTCATTTAAGAATCATTATCATAACCATGTCACCGATTTTGTATGGCACCTTAAGGAGGATAACATTAAGTAGAACATAACTTGGTTCAAGGAATCCCACTCTATTCTGTGGACCAATGAGGCGATCATTAATAGAATTTCTGAAAGACTCAAGATGCCAACATGCATATAAATGTACTTTTGCACAATCCAGTAGGAATGAATTTAACTGTTAACATAATTTACTTTAAGGTATAGATGAAGTTTAGATTTAACCTTCCCATTCTTATAATCACCAAGTAGCTATTTAAATAGCTTTGTGATCATAAGAGCATCAAACCTCACATGTGCGTATGCACACATTTTCACAGATGCTTCTATGAATGAGTGTACATGCACCATGCAGCTTGCGCAAGGGCATTAATACATCCATATATGTTAACAGTTATTTTTAATACTTTTCTAGCTGTATTGTGAGTTCATTTCTTTTTTGCAGCTGTGATTTTATTTTTGATCTTCTATGTGAATGCAGATATTTCCTTTGTTTTGCTGCTTTTCTTTCTACAAAATGAGAAGATACATTGCGGAACTGTTATTTTAAAGAGTTGTGTCTATTTATCACTCGATGAGACACATCTGCACTGCCGGATGCTCCTGAATCAGTTGCTAAGTGTCCCACCCATGAGGGATTGATGCTAGATGTGTTGAAACAAATGTCATGATTAATGATAAATTCTCATATATTCCATCTTGCATCTTTCATTTACTATATATATAATGAACACTGTGAAAGTGACCATGCTTTACAAGCAAACTATCAGGTGTAAACCATTCATTTTATGATCTACATATATATATATATATA
>NC_068987.1:39712631-39719446 GCF_001194135.2 Octopus bimaculoides
ATATATATACATACACACATACATGTGTATACACATGTATACATACTAACATACATATACATACACATATATATAAATGTACACACACACACACATACATATATATAATGGACTAACCCAACCAAATAGCAGCACATTTACTCAATTTAACATTGGCATATTTATATCTATATTTGCAGCTGCAGTAACACTGATATTTACAATGCTTACCTTACTCCCATCCCCAAAAAAGGCAACAATTTTAACTTGTTTGAATGACGACAGGTTAAAAGCGAGAGCAACTGTTATGACACATCTGGTATCAAACGATCACGGACATCCTTTCCAGGTGCTGAATAACATCTCTCCTTCCCATGTTCCCTCCCACATCCCTTTCCAAGTTTTCAGAGTTGGCACTGTAAATGTAGGTACACTGAAATGTAGATCTAACGAGATTGTAGAGATGCATGTTGCATCCAAGAGGTTAAGTGGAGAGAAGCTTCAGCCAGGTTCCTTACAGGCAAGACACATAGGTATAAAATCTTCTGGGAAGGTAACAGTAATGGAGTAGGTGTTGTGGTCATACTCCTTGCTAAGAAATGGAAGGATAAGGTCATAGAGGTAGTTAGAGCATGTGATAGAGTACTTAAGCTCAGGTTAATCTTGTAGAATAGTATAGTTACAATTATATCTGCCTATGCCCCACAAGCAGGCCTACCAAATGAACAGAAGGACCACTTTTATGATATTCTTCTGCAAGCTACCTCCAAGACAAGTGACAATGATCTCATCTTTATGGCTGGGTATTTCAATGGGCATGTCAGATGGCAGCCCGGTATATACCATGGTGCTCATGGGGCCATGGAATCGGTTCCTGAAATGAAGAAGGAAGAAGGCTACTGGAGTTCTGTGATGCAAATAACCTTTTGATCTGCAACACCAACTTCAGGAAGCCAGCCAGTCACCTGATAACCTATCAATCAGTTGACTCTGCTAGCCAGATAGATTTCTGTAGCTGGTGAAAAGTCTCTTCCAAACTTAGGACAACGTGGTGGTGGAACAATACCGTAGACAGAGCCATTAGAGCAAAGAAACAGGCCTGGAAGAGTGGGGGCAGCAGGGAACTGTATCAGCCAGAAGGGAAGCTGGAAGGCAAGTATATCTAGCCAAGGGAGAAGCAGAAAAGAAGGAGTTTGCCTATGTTCAGTGCCATGAGGACCAACGAACTGAAGTATTTTGGATTGCAAGACCGTGTGAGAGAAAACTGCGATGTCACAGGAGAGAAATGTGTCCGCATGGATGAAAGTGCACTTGCTTTTAATGATTTGGAAAAGAAAGAGGCTTGGAGGTGCCATTGTGAAAGACTTCTGAATGTGGAGAACGAATGGGAGGAGGAGAGTCTGCCAAATGTTGACCCAACCGAGGGACCAGGTATCTGAAATAACAGTACCATGGTAGATAAAGCAATTAAGGGTATGAAGAGAGGGAAAGCCCCTGGCCCATCAGGAATCACCACTGAGATGCTTAAAATGTCCAGTGGTGTAGGTTATGGTCTAGTCACCTGTATTGCAAATCAGGTGGTTCATGAAAGAGTCATACTCAATGACTGGCATTATGTTGTGCTTGAGATGAAGATCCATCAAGCCAAGCAAGATCGCAGTTGTGGCAGATACTGGTGCCATGCAAATGGCACCTGTGCTGGTGGCAGATACTGGTGTCATGCAAATGGCACCTGTGCTGGTGGCACATAAAAGCTTTTAGAGTGGTTGGCATTAGGATGGGCATCCAACTGTAGAAAGCCATGCCGAATCAGACTGGAGCCTGGAACAGCCTTTCAGCGTGCCAGCCCAGCCAAACCATCCAACCCACGCCAGCATGGACAACAGACCTTAAATGATGATGATGATGATATACATAAGTATACCAGCTATATTACAATAATATATATACATCAATGAATATGCCATTATATATACCAGTTATACAATTAAATCAATTAGTGTCCCACTGCTACAAGTTTGTAGTCAGGTATTATTAAAATGTATCATCACAGCTGACCCCTTACTGCGTGGCACAATGAAGCAGTACCTCAGTTGTGAACCATATATCTTAAAAACAAAGAATTCACACAGATACATAAAAATATTTGCTTATGTTACTGTCAGTAACCATCACCCTAATGAAGATAATTAGTATAGAGATAAATCCACTTCCAGAAATAATTGTGATAATAATTAACAGAACAATAGTTAGTGCTTTTTACCATTATAACCCAAGAAAATGACATAATAATCACTTAGTATTGTTACTGAAAGCAGATTTTCCAAAACAATATATATGGAGTTGCAATGAAAATAAATAAAAATACAACACAGTGAAAGTAATCTAAGGAGAGCATGCTACATCAATGAGAACAAAAGCATTGGAATAAATCTACTTTTTGGATAAGATTTGGAAGTTCATATTTCATGATGCATCAGGTACCAAAGTTACAGTGACAACCACAAAAGGGATAAGCTGTCTAATACTGACAACAATCTGTGTGCTCCCAGTAAATGAAGGAGTGAAAGCTTACACAATGAACGGCCAATGTTTAACTTGATAAGTCTATCATCTGACCAACCTTTTGGCACTGTGATTCTGAGATGTTGGTGTTGATAAACGGGTCAGTCGTTTATTCGTGGTACTGCATGAGGACACAACTGCTGAATTAACCAAATTATTGGCATTGACAGCAGCAACTCTTGAGGTTTTTAATGGAGATACAAAGCCTTGTGAATTCTTCAGACCAAATGCTTTGAATGACTGGCTTGATGGCCGCTTATGTACTTTCGTTTCACTGGAACTGGTAACACAACAAATAAAATATAAAAGAAAAAAGAAAAAAATGGCATCAGACCTGAGCACTGTTAAGGAATGACACCACCATTTCACCTAACTGTTAGACAAAATCCAAAATCCATAGCAGTGAAGTAAATGCCAGAACAGTTAAACAATAATTCAGTTGTCAGGTGTGAGGGTTAGAAAAATGATTTCACTAAATTCAACAACAATATTAGAATAAAACAAAAGCATTAACTGTAAGCAAAATGAAATGATCTAAAGTTTCAAACTGATAAAAAAGTCTTTATTCATAAATGGGGGAAAAAGACATTAATGAAGGAAACAAATATATTTGTTAAATTTGAATTAATAACACACCTTATGCACTTACTCTAATTTTAATATGAACACTTTTGTTAATAGGAACAAGAACAATAAGGAAATAGCTGTGAAAGATTTAGCATAGTCTTCTAGTTAAAATATGCAGTGAACAAATTTTTTTCTTGAAAAGAATTCAAAATACTTACGAAATAGTTCCAGTTGTAGTTGACCGAGTGTGTTTGCGTTGAGCCTTTATTTGGTTCAGTTTATCTCCTTGGGTACTAAGCTTACTTCTACTTTTTGAAGAATATTTCTGGGTAGAAATAGAAACAAGATATTGTTGGTAATATCAATTTGACATAATCTGGATGACTAAATATACTGTGAAGTTGGAAAAGTGAATAAGTAGTTCAGGTGTTGTGGAGAGGTGAATTTTAACATTTTCTATGGGTCTTTCATCAAGAAAGAAATGAAGGCTGACTTCTAAGACTATTTAGTATGGACTATCTTTTTTAATAACAAAAAAAATTTCTTTTTTTAAAATTTTAATAACTGAAAATAAACTAGTTTACTTTTTTGAATCTTTATTTCAAGTTAATTCATAATGTACAAGTTAAATACTAATAATTTCAATACACATTATTTCATAATAGAATTATTGCAAAAAAGAAAACCCAAAACTCCCTTATAAGAAATCACATTGGAGTTTGCTTTTCTACTTCCTTCCTTTTTCTTTTGGTTTGACATTTAGATGTAAAAACAATAATAAAAGTGTTGCCAGGATATATTGTTAGTATTTTTTTATCAACCATGGGAAAATGTAAAGAGAAATTAACCTTAGTTAGATTTGAAATCAAAACCAATGCATTGATTTTACAAGATATCAAATTTGCCCTTCTATTTTGAAGGTATCTTTAAAATATTACTCTATTTTTATAGAAATAATGACCAATGTTTTTCTCCATAAAAAGAACAATTATAGAATGCAGAACATGGCATAAAAAGTGAAAAAGTTTGATAAAAAAATACAAATAATAAATTGATAGGTTCAAATATGCAAAGAAAGCAGCAAAAGTGGCAAAAATGAGAAAGCACCAGGCTAAAGTGCTTTTTCTAAAATTTAAACTTTTTTCAACTTTAACTTGCAAGCTTTTTCTGGTGTTAAGTACTTGGTATGTACTGATATCAATTCTCATCAGTATCCTTCCTCTAAACACTTGCATCCTCTATGGATGAAATCACTGTTGCTATGCGCCAATAATAACAGTCACTTTGCAGTTACTTGACCTTAGAAAAGGAATTTATATAGGATAATGTAGTCTTGGATTAGATGATGTAATAAAAAGAGTGGATAATCACAGATGGATTACCTTTTATGATATATCTGCTGGATCTGGCTTCAACTAGGTTTAAAGAACAATAACCAATAGTTTCAAATAAAAGTGTTGAAGCAACACAAATGGGAGAATTATGGACACAACATCCAGTTTTGTTGTACTAAATGTGAGGAGCAGGTATGGTGTATGGTTAAGAAATTTGCTTCAGACCATTTCAAGTTCAGTTCCATTATGTAGCACTAATCAGTAAGTGACTTCTACTGTAGTCCTGGGCCAACTTCATGCTTGTAAGGACGATTTGATAAACAAAAACTGAAAGAACTCATCAGAGTGTGTGTGTGTGTGTGTGTGTGTGTGTGTGTGTGTGTGTGCATGCGTGTATGTGTAAGTGTGAGTGTGCATGTGAGAATGGTCTTCAAAAATCATTTCTGCTGGCTTTGCACTTTTGAAGACATGGAATAAGATGTCTTTCAGTTATAAAACAAGCAAGGGTTAGTGACTGGAAGGACACCCAGCTGTAAATCAATGTCTCAATAATATATTCATTCAACCCATGGTAGTATGGAAAAAAAAAAACAGATGCAAAAATTAAATGTAAAAATACTTACATTCCAAGTTCAAACTCTGCAAATGGCTATATTTGCTTTTCATTCCCTCTAGCATTCTAGTGTTGATAAAATAAATACCAGTTTTGCAATGATATTGATTCAAAATGGCTACACCCTTTCCTAATAACTTGTGCACTAAGAAGTCAATATTTCTCAAACACAAGCTATACAGTAAGTTCATCCAAATCATACAAATTCCAGCCAGTATCCAATAAAAAAAGAAATACAACTAACCTGATTTCCATTTTCATCATCTTCATAAACATCAAGTGATTTGCTGTCGTTTTCAAAACCAGGTATACCAACATCATGTAGCTTCATACCATCAACAGCAGACATAATCTTGGAGACACAGTTATTTTCATAAAGTTTGTCATAGTCTTTCACTTTACTACGATAAAGATCTCCTTGCAGCCACAACCAATCTTGTTTTCTAAAAGAAAGAACAAAAAAGGCAAAGACATATATATATATATATATATATATATATATATATTCTTTTACTGGTTTCAGTCATTTGACTGTGGCCATGCTGGAGCACCACATTAGTAAGTCTACATTAATTCACATATTTGTTTTTTTGTGATTTACCTTGCATTTACTTCGCATTGTTTTGGCCTTACCCATGCTCCTTTATACAATATATTCTACACAATGCTTCACAGTAATTATTCGATTATAATCTCTCTCTCTCTCTCTCTCTCTCTCTCTATATATATATATATATATATATATATATATATATATATATATATATATATATATATATCTATATGACCAACCATTTACCATTTGAAACAGCTGTAAAGATATGAATTATATCATGTAAATTGTACACAACTTTTTATATAAAAGGCAATCCTTCCAATACCTGTTATCCTTTGTTTGTTTGTTTCCATACCCACTCGATTTCAATTGTTCACCTCGCTGACTTTTCAATCTTTGAACTATACCATCCTGATAAAGAAATTGAAGTTTACAATTCTGATCTCTCTGAGCACTATTTGGTGACTGTCGATGCCATGCTTAAACCAGCATTTTACATCCAGTAACTAACACCTACCGATACAAACACCAGTTCACTCTAAGGTTATGTTGATCAGCTTACCTACTTATCTCATCTATTCCCCCCTCTCCTTCTGGAATGTGCCTCTGGTGTGTTTAAATTTGGTTGCTGCTTGTCTCTGACTTGTATTTCTTTTTTGTATGACTGACCATATATTAACAAAGATGCTGGCTCTATAAGCTACATTTAGTAATTGCATCTATAATGTAATATCATGTGTTGCTGAATACTGTAATATATGTAACAATTGGAACAAATGAGTACCATGTATATAATTAAGTATCTAAGTCTTCTCCTACATCTGACTACAACAAAAATATGTAAACAATTACATCTTCAATGCAACTCTTTTCTCTATTTAAATTAGTTGGTATAAAAAATTCAATTGTTTAAATTAACTAATAATAATCTTCTATATTTATTATTTTGTCGTAGGGATGATTATGTAGTAGATATGAATAGAAACCTCTTTGTTTACTTAATCTATCACAAGGAGAATTCCGTAATTATTATATTTTAGGCTACAGCAATGGAAATCGAATTTACTAATTTTTTAGGGGTTACCAGATTTGAAGTTACTTAAAAAATGATTATTATTTGCACACCATGGAAGGGAGAATTTAGTGAATTGATGGAAAACATCGATGCAAACCAAACAAGCAACAAGCAATGTTCCTGATA